>NC_090648.1:433018759-433199030 GCF_040937935.1 Hyperolius riggenbachi
CATAAGGGGGGACCCTTATATCCCCGACATAAAAACACATAAGGGGGGACCCTTATATCCGGGACATAAAAACACATAAGGGGGGACCCTTATATCCGCCACATAAAAACACATAAGGGGGGACCCTTATATCCCCGACATAAAAACACATAAGGGGGGACCCTTATATCCCCGACATAAAAACACATAAGGGGGGACCCTTATATCCGGGACATAAAAACACATAAGGGGGGACCCTTATATCCGCCACATAAAAACACATAAGGGGGGACACTTATATCCCCGACATAAAAACACATAAGGGGGGACCCTTATATCCGGGACATAAAAACTTATAAGGGGGGACCCTTATATCCGGGACATAAAAAAACATAAGGGGGGACCCTTATATCCGGGACATTAAACACATAATAGGCAGACCCTTATATCCGGGACATGAGACACATAAGGGGGGACCCTTATATCCGGGACACAAAAACACATAAGGGGGGACCCTTATATCCCCGACATAAAAACACATAAGGGGTGATCCTTATATCCCCGACATAAAAACACATAAGGGGGGACCCTTATATCCCCGACATAAAAACACATAAGGGGGGACCCTTATATCTCCAACATAAAAACACATAAGGGGGGACCCTTATATCCGGGACATAAAAACACATAAGGGGGGACCCTTATATCCGGGACATAAAAACACATAAGGGGGGACCCTTATATCCCCGACATAAAAACATATAAGGGGGGACCCTTATATCCGGGACATAAAAACACATAAGGGGGGACCCTTATATCCCCGACATAAAAACACATAAGGGGGGACCCTTATATCCGGGACATAAAAACACATAAGGGGGGACCCTTATATCCCCGACATAAAAACACATAAGGGGGGACCTTTATATCCCCGACATAAAAACACATAAGGGGGGACCCTTATATCCCGACATAAAAACACATAAGGGGGGACCCTTATATCCGGGACATAAAAACACATAAGGGGGGACCCTTATATCCGCCACATAAAAACACATAAGGGGGGACCCTTATATCCCCGACATAAAAACACATAAGGGGGGACCCTTATATCCGGGACATAAATACTTATAAGGGGGGACCCTTATATCCGGGACATAAAAAAACATAAGGGGGGACCCTTATATCCGGGACATTAAACACATAATAGGCAGACCCTTATATCCGGGACATGAGACACATAAGGGGGGACCCTTATATCCGGGACATGAAACACATAATAGGCAGACCCTTATATCCGGGACATGAAACACATAAGGGGGGACCCTTATATCCCCGACATAAAAACACATGAGGGGGGACCCTTATATCCGGGACATAAAAACACATAAGGGGGGACCCTTATATCGGCCACATAAAAACACATAAGGGGGGACACTTATATCCCCGACATAAAAACACATAAGGGGGGACCCTTATATCCGGGACATAAATACTTATAAGGGGGGACCCTTATATCCGGGACATAAAAAAACATAAGGGGGGACCCTTATATCCGGGACATTAAACACATAATAGGCAGACCCTTATATCCGGGACATGAGACACATAAGGGGGGACCCTTATATCCGGGACATAAAAACACATAAGGGGGGACCCTTATATCCGGGACATAAAAACACATAAGGGGGGACCCTTATATCCCCGACATAAAAACACATAAGGGGGGACCCTTATATCCCCGACATAAAAACACATAAGGGGGGACCCTTATATCCCCGACATAAAAACACATAAGGGGACCCTTATATCCCCGACATAGAAACACATAAGAGGGGACCCTGATATCCGGGACATAAAAAAACATAAGCGGGGACCCTTATATCCGGGAAATGAAACACATAATGGGCAGACCCTTATATCCGGGACATGAAACACATAAGGGGGGACCCTTTTATCCCCGACATATAAACCCATAAGGGGGGACCCTTATATCCCCGACATAAAAACACATAAGGGGGGACCCTTATATCCCCCACATAAAAACACTTAAGGGGGACCCTTATATCCGGGACATAAAAACTTATAAGGGGGGACCCTTATATCCGGGACATAAAAACACATAAGGGGGGACCCTTATATCCGGGACATGAAACACATAATAGGCAGACCCTTATATCCGGGACATGAAACACATAAGGGGGGACCCTTATATCCGGGACATAAAAACACATAAGGGGGGACCCTTATATCCGGGACATAAAAACACATAAGGGGGGACCCTTATATCCAGGACATAAAAACACATAAGGGGGGACCCTTATATCCCCGACAAAAACACATAAGGGGGGACCCTTATATCCGGGACATAAAAACACATAAGGGGGGATCCTTATATCCCCGATATAAAAACACATAAGGGGGGACCCTTATATCCGGGACGTAAAAACACATAAGGGGGGACCCTTATATCCCCGACATAAAAACACATAAGGGGGGACCCTTATATCCCCGACATAAAAACACGTAAGGGGGTACCCTTATATCCGGGACATAAAACACATAAGGGGGGACCCTTATATCCCCGACATAAAAACACATAAGGGGGGACCCTTATATCCGGGACATAAAAACACATAAGGGGGGACCCTTATATCCGGGACATAAAAACACATAAGGGGGGACCCTTATATCCCCGACATAAAAACACATAAGGGGGGACCCTTATATCCGGGACATAAAAACACATAAGGGGGGACCCTTATATCCCCGACATAAAAACACATAAGGGGGGACCCTTATATCCCCGACATAAAAACACATAAGGGGGGACCCTTATATCCGGGACATAAAAACACATAAGGGGGGACCCTTATATCCCCGACATAAAAACACATAAGGGGGGACCCTTATATCCCCGACATAAAAACACATAAGGGGGGACCCTTATATCCCCGACATAAAAACACATAAGGGGGGACCCTTATATCCCCGACATAAAAACACGTAAGGGGGGACCCTTATATCCCCGACATAAAAACACATAAGGGGGGACCCTTATATCCCCGACATAAAAACACATAAGGGGGGACCCTTATATCCGGGACATAAAAACACATAAGGGGGGACCCTTATATCCGGGACATGAAACACATAATGGGCAGACCCTTATATCTGGGACATGAAACATATAATGGGCAGACCCTTATATCCGGGACATGAAACACATAATAGGCAGACCCTTATATCCGGAACATGAAACACATAAGGGGGGACCCTTATATCCCCGACATAAAAACACATAAGGGGGGACCCTTATATCCGGGACATAAAAACACATAAGGGGGGACCCTTATATCCCCGACATAAAAACACATAAGGGGGGACCCTTATATCCGGGACGTAAAAACACATAAGGGGGGACCCTTATATCCCCGACATAAAAACACATAAGGGGGGACCCTTATATCCCCGACATAAAAACACGTAAGGGGGTACCCTTATATCCGGGACATAAAACACATAAGGGGGGACCCTTATATCCCCGACATAAAAACACATAAGGGGGGACCCTTATATCCGGGACATAAAAACACATAAGGGGGGACCCTTATATCCGGGACATAAAAACACATAAGGGGGGACCCTTATATCCCCGACATAAAAACACATAAGGGGGGACCCTTATATCCGGGACATAAAAACACATAAGGGGGGACCCTTATATCCCCGACATAAAAACACATAAGGGGGGACCCTTATATCCCCGACATAAAAACACATAAGGGGGGACCCTTATATCCGGGACATAAAAACACATAAGGGGGGACCCTTATATCCCCGACATAAAAACACATAAGGGGGGACCCTTATATCCCCGACATAAAAACACATAAGGGGGGACCCTTATATCCCCGACATAAAAACACATAAGGGGGGACCCTTATATCCCCGACATAAAAACACGTAAGGGGGGACCCTTATATCCCCGACATAAAAACACATAAGGGGGGACCCTTATATCCCCGACATAAAAACACATAAGGGGGGACCCTTATATCCGGGACATAAAAACACATAAGGGGGGACCCTTATATCCGGGACATGAAACACATAATGGGCAGACCCTTATATCTGGGACATGAAACACATAATGGGCAGACCCTTATATCCGGGACATGAAACACATAATAGGCAGACCCTTATATCCGGAACATGAAACACATAAGGGGGGACCCTTATATCCCCGACATAAAAACACATAAGGGGGGACCCTTATATCCGGGACATAAAAACACATAAGGGGGGACCCTTATATCCCCGACATAAAAACACATAAGGGGGGACCCTTATATCCGGGACATAAAAACACATAAGGGGGGACCCTTTTATCCCCGACATAAAAACACATAAGGGGGACCCTTATATCCCCGACATAAAAACACGTAAGGGGGGACCCTTATATAGCCGACATAAAAACACATAAGGGGGGACCCTTATATCCGGGACATAAAAACACATAAGGTGGGACCCTTATATCCGGGACATGAAACAGATAATGGGCAGACCCTTATATCCGGGACATGAAACACATAAGGGGGGACCCTTTTATCCCCGACATAAACACCCATAAGGGGGGACCCTTATATCCCCGACATAAAAACACATAAGGGGGGACCCTTATATCCCCCACTTAAAAACACTGAAGGGGGACCCTTATATCCGGGACATAAAAACTTATAAGGGGGGACCCTTATATCCGGGACATAAAAACACATAAGGGGGGACCCTTATATCCGGGACATGAAACACATAATAGGCAGACCCTTATATCCGGGACATGAAACACATAAGGGGGGACCCTTATATCCCCGACATAAAAACACATAAGGGGGGACCCTTATATCCGGAACATAAAAACACATAAGGGGGGACCCTTATATCCCCGACATAAAAACACATAAGGGGGGACCCTTATATCCGGGACATGAAAAACTTATAAGGGGGGACCCTTATATCCGCCACATAAAAACACATAAGGGGGGACCCTTATATCCCCGACATAAAAACACATAAGGGGGTCCTTATATCCGGGACATGAAACACATAATGGGCAGACCCTTATATCCGGGACATGAAACACATAAGGGGGGACCCTTATATCCCCGACATAAAAACACATAAGGGGGGACCCTTATATCTCCAACATAAAAACACATAAGGGGGGACCCTTATATCCGGAACATAAAAACACATAAGGGGGGACCCTTATATCCCCGACATAAAAACACATAAGGGGGGACCCTTATATCCGGGACATAAAAACACATAAGGGGGGACCCTTATATCCGGGACATAAAAACACATAAGGGGGGACCCTTATATCCGGGACATAAAAACACATAAGGGGGGACCCTTATATCCGGGACATAAAAACACATAAGGGGGGACCCTTATATCCGGGACATAAAAACACATAAGGGGGGACCCTTATATCCGGGACATAAAAACACATAAGGGGGGACCATTATATCACCGACATAAAAACACATAAGGGGGGACCCTTATATCCGGGACATAAAAACACATAAGGGGGGACCCTTATATCCGGGACATAAGAACACATAAGGGGGGGACTCTTATATCCGGGACATAAAAACACATAAGGGGGGACCCTTATATCCGGGACATAAAAACACATAAGGGGGGACCCTTATATCCGGGACATAAAAACACATAAGGGGGGACCCTTATATCCCCGACATAAAAACACATAAGGGGGGACCCTTATATCCCCGACATAAAAACACATAAGGGGGGACCCTTATATCCCCGACATAAAAACACATAAGGGGGGACCCTTATATCCCCGACATAAAAACACATAAGGGGGGACCCTTATATCCGGGACATAAAAACACATAAGCGGGGACCCTTATATCCGGGACATGAAACACATAATGGGCAGACCCTTATATCCGGGACATGAAACACATAAGGGGGGACCCTTTTATCCCCGACATAAAAACCCATAAGGGGGGACCCTTATATCCCCGACATAAAAACACATAAGGGGGGACCCTTATATCCCCCACATAAAAACACTTAAGGAGGACCCTTATATCCGGGACATAAAAACTTATAAGGGGGGACCCTTATATCCGGGACATAAAAACACATAAGGGGGGACCCTTATATCCGGGACATGAAACACATAATAGGCAGACCCTTATATCCGGGACATGAAACACATAAGGGGGGACCCTTATATCCCCGACATAAAAACACATAAGGGGGGACCCTTATATCCGGAACATAAAAACACATAAGGGGGGACCCTTATATCCCCGACATAAAAACACATAAGGGGGGACCCTTATATCCGGGACATGAAAAACTTATAAGGGGGGGCCGTTATATCCGCCACATAAAAACACATAAGGGGGGACCCTTATATCCACGACATAAAAACACATAAGGGGGGGCCCTTATATCCGGGACATGAAACACATAATGGGCAGACCCTTATATCCGGGACATGAAACACATAAGGGGGGACCCTTATATCCCAGACATAAAAACACATAAGGGGGGACCCTTATATCTCCAACATAAAAACACATAAGGGGGGACCCTTATATCCGGGACATAAAAACACATAAGGGGGGACCCTTATATCCGGAACATAAAAACACATAAGGGAGGACCCTTATATCCGGGACATAAAAACACATAAGGGGGGACCCTTATATCCGGGACATAAAAACACATAAGGGGGGACCCTTATATCCGGGACATAAAAACACATAAGGGGGGACCCTTATATCCGGGACATAAAAACACATAAGGGGGACCCTTATATCCGGGACATAAAAACACATAAGGGGGACCCTTATATCCCCGACATAAAAACAAATAAGGGGGGACCCTTATATCCGGGATATAAAAACACATAAGGGGGGACCCTTATATCCCCGACATAAAAACACATAAGGGGGGACCCTTATATCCGGGACATGAAACACATAAGGGGGGACCCTTATATCCCCGACATAAAAACACATAAGGGGGGACCCTTATATCCCCGACATAAAAACACATAAGGGGGGACCCTTATATCCCCGACATAAAAACACGTAAGGGGGGACCCTTATATCCCCGACATAAAAACACATAAGGGGGGACCCTTATATCCCCGACATAAAAACACATAAGGGGGGACCCTTATATCCGGGACATAAAAACACATAAGGGGGGACCCTTATATCCGGGACATGAAACACATAATGGGCAGACCCTTATATCTGGGACATGAAACACATAATGGGCAGACCCTTATATCCGGGACATGAAACACATAATAGGCAGACCCTTATATCCGGAACATGAAACACATAAGGGGGGACCCTTATATCCCCGACATAAAAACACATAATAGGGGACCCTTATATCCGGGACATTAAAACACATAAGGGGGGACCCTTATATCCCCGACATAAAAACACATAAGGGGGGACCCTTATATCCGGGACATAAAAACACATAAGGGGGGACCCTTTTATCCCCGACATAAAAACACATAAGGGGGACCCTTATATCCCCGACATAAAAACACGTAAGGGGGGACCCTTATATAGCCGACATAAAAACACATAAGGGGGGACCCTTATATCCGGGACATAAAAACACATAAGGTGGGACCCTTATATCCGGGACATGAAACAGATAATGGGCAGACCCTTATATCCGGGACATGAAACACATAAGGGGGGACCCTTTTATCCCCGACATAAAAACCCATAAGGGGGGACCCTTATATCCCCGACATAAAAACACATAAGGGGGGACCCTTATATCCCCCACTTAAAAACACTGAAGGGGGACCCTTATATCCGGGACATAAAAACTTATAAGGGGGGACCCTTATATCCGGGACATAAAAACACATAAGGGGGGACCCTTATATCCGGGACATGAAACACATAATAGGCAGACCCTTATATCCGGGACATGAAACACATAAGGGGGGACCCTTATATCCCCGACATAAAAACACATAAGGGGGGACCCTTATATCCGGAACATAAAAACACATAAGGGGGGACCCTTATATCCCCGACATAAAAACACATAAGGGTCGACCCTTATATCCGGGACATGAAAAACTTATAAGGGGGGACCCTTATATCCGCCACATAAAAACACATAAGGGGGGACCCTTATATCCCCGACATAAAAACACATAAGGGGGTCCTTATATCCGGGACATGAAACACATAATGGGCAGACCCTTATATCCGGGACATGAAACACATAAGGGGGGACCCTTATATCCCCGACATAAAAACACATAAGGGGGGACCCTTATATCTCCAACATAAAAACACATAAGGGGGGACCCTTATATCCGGAACATAAAAACACATAAATGGGGACCCTTATATCCCCGACATAAAAACACATAAGGGGGGACCCTTATATCCGGGACATAAAAACACATAAGGGGGGACCCTTATATCCGGGACATAAAAACACATAAGGGGGGACCCTTATATCCCCGACATAAAAACACATAAGGGGGGACCCTTATATCCCCGACATAAAAACACATAAGGGGGGACCCTTATATCCCCGACATAAAAACACATAAGGGGGGACCCTTATATCCCCGACATAAAAACACATAAGGGGGGACCCTTATATCTCCAACATAAAAACACATAAGGGGGGACCCTTATATCCGGGACATAAAAACACATAAGGGGGGACCCTTATATCCGGAACATAAAAACACATAAGGGGGGACCCTTATATCCCCGACATAAAAACACATAAGGGGGGACCCTTATATCCGGGACATAAAAACACATAAGGGGGGACCCTTATATCCGGGACATAAAAACACATAAGGGGGGACCCTTATATCCGGGACATAAAAACACATAAGGGGGGACCCTTATATCCGGGACATAAAAACACATAAGGGGGACCCTTATATCCCCGACATAAAAACACATAAGGGGGGGGCCTTATATCCGGGACATAAAAACACATAAGGGGGGACCCTTATATCCCCGACATTAAAACACATAAGGGGGGACCCTTATATCCGGGACATAAAAACACATAAGGGGGGACCCTTATATCCGGGACATAAAAACACATAAGGGGGGGACTCTTATATCCGGGACATAAAAACACATAAGGGGGGACCCTTATATCCGGGACATAAAAACACATAAGGGGGGACCCTTATATCCCCGACATAAAAACACATAAGGGGGGACCCTTATATCCCCGACATAAAAACACATAAGGGGGGACCCTTATATCCCCGACATAAAAACACGTAAGGGGGGACCCTTATATCCCCGACATAAAAACACATAAGGGGGGACCCTTATATCCGGGACATGAAACACATAATGGGCAGACCCTTATATCCGGGACATGAAACACATAATGGGAAGACCCTTATATCCGGGACATGAAACACATAATAGGCAGACCCTTATATCCGGGACATGAAAAACATAAGGGGGGACCCTTATACCCCCGACATAAAAACCCATAAGGGGGGACCCTTATATCCCCGACATAAAAACACATAAGGGGGGACCCTTATATCCCCGACATAAAAACACATAAAGGGGGATCCTTATATCCCCGACATAAAAACACATAAGGGGGGACCCTTATATCCCCGACATAAAAACACATAAGGGGGGACCCTTATATCTCCAACATAAAAACACATAAGGGGGGACCCTTATATCCGGGACATAAAAACACATAAGGGGGGACCCTTATATCCGGGACATAAAAACACATAAGGGGGGACCCTTATATCCCCGACATAAAAACATATAAGGGGGGACCCTTATATCCGGGACATAAAAACACAAAGGGGGGACCCTTATATCCGGGACATAAAAACACATAAGGGGGGACCCTTATATCCCCGACATAAAAACACATAAGGGGGGACCCTTATATCCTGGACATAAAAACACATAAGGGGGGACCCTTATATCCCCGACATAAAAACACATAAGGGGGGACCCTTATATCCCCGACATAAAAACACATAAGGGGGGACCCTTATATCCCCGACATAAAAACACATAAGGGGGGACCCTTATATCCGGGACATAAAAACACATAAGGGGGGACCCTTATATCCGCCACATAAAAACACATAAGGGGGGACACTTATATCCCCGACATAAAAACACATAAGGGGAGGCCCTTATATCCGGGACATGAAACACATAATGGGCAGACCCTTATATCTGGGACATGAAACACATAAGGGGGGACCCTTATATCCCCGACATAAAAACACATAAGGGGGGACCCTTATATCCGGGACATAAAAACTTATAAGGGGGGACCCTTATATCCGGGACATAAAAAAACATAAGGGGGGACCCTTATATCCGGGACATTAAACACATAATAGGCAGACCCTTATATCCGGGACATGAGACACATAAGGGGGGACCCTTATATCCGGGACATAAAAACACATAAGGGGGGACCCTTATATCCGGGACATAAAAACACATAAGGGGGGACCCTTATATCCCCGACATAAAAACACATAAGGGGGGACCCTTATATCCCCGACATAAAAACACATAAGGGGGGACCCTTATATCCCCGACATAAAAACACATAAGGGGGGACCCTTATATCCCCGACATAAAAACACATAAGGGGGGACCCTTATATCCGGGACATAAAAACACATAAGCGGGGACCCTTATATCCGGGAAATGAAACACATAATGGGCAGACCCTTATATGCGGGACATGAAACACATAAGGGGGGACCCTTTTATCCCCGACATAAAAACCCATAAGGGGGGACCCTTATATCCCCGACATAAAAACACATAAGGGGGGACCCTTATATCCCCCACATAAAAACACTTAAGGGGGACCCTTATATCCGGGACATAAAAACTTATAAGGGGGGACCCTTATATCCGGGACATAAAAACACATAAGGGGGGACCCTTATATCCGGGACTTGAAACACATAATAGGCAGACCCTTATATCCGGGACATGAAACACATAAGGGGGGACCCTTATATCCCCGACATAAAAACACATAAGGGGGGACCCTTATATCCGGGACATAAAAACACATAAGGGGGGACCCTTATATCCGGGACATAAAAACACATAAGGGGGGACCCTTATATCCCCGACATAAAAACACATAAGGGGGGACCCTTATATCCGGGACATAAAAACACATAAGGGGGGACCCTTATATCCCCGACATAAAAACACATAAGGGGGGACCCTTATATCCGGGACATAAAAACACATAAGGGGGGACCCTTATATCCCCGACATAAAAACACATAAGGGGGGACCCTTATATCCCCGACATAAAAACACGTAAGGGGGGACCCTTATATCCGGGACATAAAAACACATAAGGGGGGACCCTTATATCCGGGACATAAAAACACATAAGGGGGGACCCTTATATCCGGGACATAAAAACACATAAGGCGGGACCCTTATATCCGGGACATGAAACACATAATGGGCAGACCCTTATATCTGGGACATGAAACACATAATGGGCAGACCCTTATATCCGGGACATGAAACACATAATAGGCAGACCCTTATATCCGGAACATGAAACACATAAGGGGGGACCCTTATATCCCCGACATAAAAACACATAAGGCGGGACCCTTATATCCGGGACATAAAAACACATAAGGGGGGACCCTTATATCCCCGACATAAAAACACATAAGGGGGGACCCTTATATCCGTGACATAAAAACACATAAGGGGGACCCTTTTATCCCCGACATAAAAACACATAAGGGGGGACCCTTATATCCCCGACATAAAAACACGTAAGGGGGGACCCTTATATAGCCGACATAAAAACACATAAGGGGGGACCCTTATATCCGGGACATAAAAACACATAAGGGGGGACCCTTATATCCGGGACATGAAACAGATAATGGGCAGACCCTTATATCCGGGACATAAAAAACACATAAGGGGGGACCCTTATATCCCCGACATAAAAACACATAAAGGGGTACCCTTATATCCCCGACATAAAAACACATAAGGGGGACCCTTATATCCGGGACATAAAAACACATAAGGGGTGACCCTTATATCCGGGACATAAAAACTTATAAGGGGGGACCCTTATATCCGGGACATAAAAAAACATAAGGGGGGACCCTTATATCCGGGACATGAAACACATAGTAGGCAGACCCTTATATCCGGGACATGAGACACATAAGGGGGGACCCTTATATCCGGGACATAAAAACACATAAGGGGGGACCCTTATATCCGGGACATAAAAACACATAAGGGGGGGACTCTTATATCCGGGACATAAAAACACATAAGGGGGGACCCTTATATCCGGGACATAAAAACACATAAGGGGGGACCCTTATATCCCCGACATAAAAACACATAAGGGGGGACCCTTATATCCCCGACATAAAAACACATAAGGGGGGACCCTTATATCCCCGACATAAAAACACGTAAGGGGGGACCCTTATATCCCCGACATAAAAACACAAAAGGGGGGACCCTTATATCCGGGACATGAAACACATAATGGGCAGACCCTTATATCCGGGACATGAAACACATAATGGGAAGACCCTTATATCCGGGACATGAAACACATAATAGGCAGACCCTTATATCCGGGACATGAAAAACATAAGGGGGGACCCTTATACCCCCGACATAAAAACACATAAGGGGGGACCCTTATATCCCCGACATAAAAACACATAAGGGGGGACCCTTATATCCCCGACATAAAAACACATAAAGGGGGATCCTTATATCCCCGACATAAAAACACATAAGGGGGGACCCTTATATCTCCGACATAAAAACACATAAGGGGGGACCCTTATATCTCCAACATAAAAACACATAAGGGGGGACCCTTATATCCGGGACATAAAAACACATAAGGGGGGACCCTTATATCCGGGACATAAAAACACATAAGGGGGGACCCTTATATCCCCGACATAAAAACATATAAGGGGGGACCCTTATATCCGGGACATAAAAACACAAAGGGGGGACCCTTATATCCGGGACATAAAAACACATAAGGGGGGACCCTTATATCCCCGACATAAAAACACATAAGGGGGGACCCTTATATCCTGGACATAAAAACACATAAGGGGGGACCCTTATATCCCCGACATAAAAACACATAAGGGGGGACCCTTATATCCCCGACATAAAAACACATAAGGGGGGACCCTTATATCCCCGACATAAAAACACATAAGGGGGGACCCTTATATCCGGTACATAAAAACACATAAGGGGGGACCCTTATATCCGCCACATAAAAACACATAAGGGGGGACACTTATATCCCCGACATAAAAACACATAAGGGGGGGCCCTTATATCCGGGACATGAAACACATAATGGGCAGACCCTTATATCTGGGACATGAAACACATAATGGGCAGACCCTTATATCCGGGACATGAAACACATAATAGGCAGACCCTTATATCCGGAACATGAAACACATAAGGGGGACCCTTATATCCCCGACATAAAAACACATAAGGCGGGACCCTTATATCCGGGACATAAAAACACATAAGGGGGGACCCTTATATCCCCGACATAAAAACACATAAGGGGGGACCCTTATATCCGTGACATAAAAACACATAAGGGGGACCCTTTTATCCCCGACATAAAAACACATAAGGGGGGACCCTTATATCCCCGACATAAAAACACGTAAGGGGGGACCCTTATATAGCCGACATAAAAACACATAAGGGGGGACCCTTATATCCGGGACATAAAAACACATAAGGGGGGACCCTTATATCCGGGACATGAAACAGATAATGGGCAGACCCTTATATCCGGGACATGAAACACATAAGGGGGGACCCTTATATCCCCGACATAAAAACACATAAAGGGGTACCCTTATATCCCCGACATAAAAACACATAAGGGGGACCCTTATATCCGGGACATAAAAACACATAAGGGGTGACCCTTATATCCGGGACATAAAAACTTATAAGGGGGGACCCTTATATCCGGGACATAAAAAAACATAAGGGGGGACCCTTATATCCGGGACATGAAACACATAGTAGGCAGACCCTTATATCCGGGACATGAGACACATAAGGGGGGACCCTTATATCCGGGACATAAAAACACATAAGGGGGGACCCTTATATCCGGGACATAAAAACACATAAGGGGGGGACTCTTATATCCGGGACATAAAAACACATAAGGGGGGACCCTTATATCCGGGACATAAAAACACATAAGGGGGGACCCTTATATCCCCGACATAAAAACACATAAGGGGGGACCCTTATATCCCCGACATAAAAACACATAAGGGGGGACCCTTATATCCCCGACATAAAAACACGTAAGGGGGGACCCTTATATCCCCGACATAAAAACACATAAGGGGGGACCCTTATATCCGGGACATGAAACACATAATGGGCAGACCCTTATATCCGGGACATGAAACACATAATGGGAAGACCCTTATATCCGGGACATGAAACACATAATAGGCAGACCCTTATATCCGGGACATGAAAAACATAAGGGGGGACCCTTATACCCCCGACATAAAAACACATAAGGGGGGACCCTTATATCCCCGACATAAAAACACATAAGGGGGGACCCTTATATCCCCGACATAAAAACACATAAAGGGGGATCCTTATATCCCCGACATAAAAACACATAAGGGGGGACCCTTATATCCCCGACATAAAAACACATAAGGGGGGACCCTTATATCTCCAACATAAAAACACATAAGGGGGGACCCTTATATCCGGGACATAAAAACACATAAGGGGGGACCCTTATATCCGGGACATAAAAACACATAAGGGGGGACCCTTATATCCCCGACATAAAAACATATAAGGGGGGACCCTTATATCCGGGACATAAAAACACAAAGGGGGGACCCTTATATCCGGGACATAAAAACACATAAGGGGGGACCCTTATATCCCCGACATAAAAACACATAAGGGGGGACCCTTATATCCTGGACATAAAAACACATAAGGGGGGACCCTTATATCCCCGACATAAAAACACATAAGGGGGGACCCTTATATCCCCGACATAAAAACACATAAGGGGGGACCCTTATATCCCCGACATAAAAACACATAAGGGGGGACCCTTATATCCGGTACATAAAAACACATAAGGGGGGACCCTTATATCCGCCACATAAAAACACATAAGGGGGGACACTTATATCCCCGACATAAAAACACATAAGGGGGGGCCCTTATATCCGGGACATGAAACACATAATGGGCAGACCCTTATATCCGGGACATGAAACACATAAGGGGGGACCCTTATATCCCCGACATAAAAACACATAAGGGGGGACCCTTATATCCGGGACATAAAAACTTATAAGGGGGGACCCTTATATCCGGGACATAAAAAAACATAAGGGGGGACCCTTATATCCGGGACATTAAACACATAATAGGCAGACCCTTATATCCGGGACATGAGACACATAAGGGGGGACCCTTATATCCGGGACATAAAAACACATAAGGGGGGACCCTTATATCCGGGACATAAAAACACATAAGGGGGGACCCTTATATCCCCGACATAAAAACACATAAGGGGGGACCCTTATATCCCCGACATAAAAACACATAAGGGGGGACCCTTATATCCCCGACATAAAAACACATAAGGGGGGACCCTTATATCCCCGACATAAAAACACATAAGGGGGGACCCTTATATCCGGGACATAAAAACACATAAGCGGGGACCCTTATATCCGGGACATGAAACACATAATGGGCAGACCCTTATATCCGGGACATGAAACACATAAGGGGGGACCCTTTTATCCCCGACATAAAAACCCATAAGGGGGGACCCTTATATCCCGACATAAAAACACATAAGGGGGGACCCTTATATCCCCGACATAAAAACACATAAAGGGGGATCCTTATATCCCCGACATAAAAACACATAAGGGGGGACCCTTATATCCCCGACATAAAAACACATAAGGGGGGACCCTTATATCTCCAACATAAAAACACATAAGGGGGGACCCTTATATCCCCGACATAAAAACACATAAGGGGGGACCCTTATATCTCCAACATAAAAACACATAAGGGGGGACCCTTATATCCGGGACATAAAAACACATAAGGGGGGACCCTTATATCCGGGACATAAAAACACATAAGGGGGGACCCTTATATCCCCGACATAAAAACATATAAGGGGGGACCCTTATATCCGGGACATAAAAACACAAAGGGGGGACCCTTATATCCGGGACATAAAAACACATAAGGGGGGACCCTTATATCCCCGACATAAAAACACATAAGGGGGGACCCTTATATCCTGGACATAAAAACACATAAGGGGGGACCCTTATATCCCCGACATAAAAACACATAAGGGGGGACCCTTATATCCCCGACATAAAAACACATAAGGGGGGACCCTTATATCCCCGACATAAAAACACATAAGGGGGGACCCTTATATCCGGTACATAAAAACACATAAGGGGGGACCCTTATATCCGCCACATAAAAACACATAAGGGGGGACACTTATATCCCCGACATAAAAACACATAAGGGGGGGCCCTTATATCCGGGACATGAAACACATAATGGGCAGACCCTTATATCCGGGACATGAAACACATAAGGGGGGACCCTTATATCCCCGACATAAAAACACATAAGGGGGGACCCTTATATCCGGGACATAAAAACTTATAAGGGGGGACCCTTATATCCGGGACATAAAAAAACATAAGGGGGGACCCTTATATCCGGGACATTAAACACATAATAGGCAGACCCTTATATCCGGGACATGAGACACATAAGGGGGGACCCTTATATCCGGGACATAAAAACACATAAGGGGGGACCCTTATATCCGGGACATAAAAACACATAAGGGGGGACCCTTATATCCCCGACATAAAAACACATAAGGGGGGACCCTTATATCCCCGACATAAAAACACATAAGGGGGGACCCTTATATCCCCGACATAAAAACACATAAGGGGGGACCCTTATATCCCCGACATAAAAACACATAAGGGGGGACCCTTATATCCGGGACATAAAAACACATAAGCGGGGACCCTTATATCCGGGACATGAAACACATAATGGGCAGACCCTTATATCCGGGACATGAAACACATAAGGGGGGACCCTTTTATCCCCGACATAAAAACCCATAAGGGGGGACCCTTATATCCCCGACATAAAAACACATAAGGGGGGACCCTTATATCCCCGACATAAAAACACATAAGGGGGGACCCTTATATCCCCGACATAAAAACACATAAGGGGGGACCCTTATATCCCCGACATAAAAACACATAAGGGGGGACCCTTATATCCGGGACATAAAAACACATAAGGGGGGACCCTTATATCCGGGACATGAAACACATAATAGGCAGACCCTTATATCCGGGACATGAAACACATAAGGGGGGACCCTTATATCCCCGACATAAAAACACATAAGGGGGGACCCTTATATCCGGAACATAAAAACACATAAGGGGGGACCCTTATATCCCCGACATAAAAACACATAAGGGGGGACCCTTATATCCGGGACATGAAAAACTTATAAGGGGGGACCGTTATATCCGCCACATAAAAACACATAAGGGGGGACCCTTATATCCACGACATAAAAACACATAAGGGGGGGCCCTTATATCCGGGACATGAAACACATAATGGGCAGACCCTTATATCCGGGACATGAAACACATAAGGGGGGACCCTTATATCCCCGACATAAAAACACATAAGGGGGGACCCTTATATCTCCAACATAAAAACACATAAGGGGGGACCCTTATATCCGGGACATAAAAACACATAAGGGGGGACCCTTATATCCGGAACATAAAAACACATAAGGGAGGACCCTTATATCCGGGACATAAAAACACATAAGGGGGGACCCTTATATCCGGGACATAAAAACACATAAGGGGGGACCCTTATATCCGGGACATAAAAACACATAAGGGGGGACCCTTATATCCGGGACATAAAAACACATAAGGGGGACCCTTATATCCGGGACATAAAAACACATAAGGGGGACCCTTATATCCCCGACATAAAAACACATAAGGGGGGACCCTTATATCCGGGATATAAAAACACATAAGGGGGGACCCTTATATCCCTGACATAAAAACACATAAGGGGGGACCCTTATATCCGGGACATGAAACACATAAGGGGGGACCCTTATATCCCCGACATAAAAACACATAAGGGGGGACCCTTATATCTCCAACATAAAAACACATAAGGGGGGACCCTTATATCCGGGACATAAAAACACATAAGGGGGGACCCTTATATCCAGAACATAAAAACACATAAGGGGGGACCCTTATATCCCCGACATAAAAACACATAAGGGGGGACCCTTATATCCGGGACATAAAAACACATAAGGGGGGACCCTTATATCCGGGACATAAAAACACATAAGGGGGGACCCTTATATCCTGGACATAAAAACACATAAGGGGGGACCCTTATATCCGGGACATAAAAACACATAAGGGGGACCCTTATATCCCCGACATAAAAACACATAAGGGGGGGGCCTTATATCCGGGACATGAAACACATAATGGGCAGACCCTTATATCCGGGACATGAAACACATAAGGGGGGACCCTTATATCCCCGACATAAAAACACATAAGGGGGGTCCCTTATATCTCCAACATAAAAACACATAAGGGGGGACCCTTATATCCGGGACATAAAAACACATAAGGGGGGACCCTTATATCCGGGACATAAAAACACATAAGGGGGGACCCTTATATCCGGGACATAAAAACACATAAGGGGGGACCCTTATATCCGGGACATAAAAACACATAAGGGGGGACCCTTATATCCCCGACATAAAAACACATAAGGGGGGACCCTTATATCCCCGACATAAAAACACATAAGGGGGGACCCTTATATCCCTGACATAAAAACACATAAGGGGGGACCCTTATATCCCCGACATAAAAACACATAAGGGGGGACCCTTATATCCCCGACATAAAAACACATAAGGGGGGACCCTTATATCTCCAACATAAAAACACATAAGGGGGGACCCTTATATCCGGGACATAAAAACACATAAGGGGGGACCCTTATATCCGGAACATAAAAACACATAAGGGGGGACCCTTATATCCCCGACATAAAAACACATAAGGGGGGACCCTTATATCCGGGACATAAAAACACATAAGGGGGGACCCTTATATCCGGGACATAAAAACACATAAGGGGGGACCCTTATATCCGGGACATAAAAACACATAAGGGGGGACCCTTATATCCGGGACATAAAAACACATAAGGGGGACCCTTATATCCCCGACATAAAAACACATAAGGGGGGGGCCTTATATCCGGGACATAAAAACACATAAGGGGGGACCCTTATATCCCCGACATTAAAACACATAAGGGGGGACCCTTATATCCGGGACATAAAAACACATAAGGGGGGACCCTTATATCCGGGACATAAAAACACATAAGGGGGGGACTCTTATATCCGGGACATAAAAACACATAAGGGGGGACCCTTATATCCGGGACATAAAAACACATAAGGGGGGACCCTTATATCCCCGACATAAAAACACGTAAGGGGGGACCCTTATATCCCCGACATAAAAACACATAAGGGGGGACCCTTATATCCGGGACATGAAACACATAATGGGCAGACCCTTATATCCGGGACATGAAACACATAATGGGAAGACCCTTATATCCGGGACATGAAACACATAATAGGCAGACCCTTATATCCGGGACATGAAAAACATAAGGGGGGACCCTTATACCCCCGACATAAAAACCCATAAGGGGGGACCCTTATATCCCCGACATAAAAACACATAAGGGGGGACCCTTATATCCCCGACATAAAAACACATAAAGGGGGATCCTTATATCCCCGACATAAAAACACATAAGGGGGGACCCTTATATCCCCGACATAAAAACACATAAGGGGGGACCCTTATATCTCCAACATAAAAACACATAAGGGGGGACCCTTATATCCGGGACATAAAAACACATAAGGGGGGACCCTTATATCCGGGACATAAAAACACATAAGGGGGGACCCTTATATCCCCGACATAAAAACATATAAGGGGGGACCCTTATATCCGGGACATAAAAACACAAAGGGGGGACCCTTATATCCGGGACATAAAAACACATAAGGGGGGACCCTTATATCCCCGACATAAAAACACATAAGGGGGGACCCTTATATCCTGGACATAAAAACACATAAGGGGGGACCCTTATATCCCCGACATAAAAACACATAAGGGGGGACCCTTATATCCCCGACATAAAAACACATAAGGGGGGACCCTTATATCCCCGACATAAAAACACATAAGGGGGGACCCTTATATCCGGGACATAAAAACACATAAGGGGGGACCCTTATATCCGCCACATAAAAACACATAAGGGGGGACACTTATATCCCCGACATAAAAACACATAAGGGGAGGCCCTTATATCCGGGACATGAAACACATAATGGGCAGACCCTTATATCTGGGACATGAAACACATAAGGGGGGACCCTTATATCCCCGACATAAAAACACATAAGGGGGGACCCTTATATCAGGGACATAAAAACTTATAAGGGGGGACCCTTATATCCGGGACATAAAAAAACATAAGGGGGGACCCTTATATCCGGGACATTAAACACATAATAGGCAGACCCTTATATCCGGGACATGAGACACATAAGGGGGGACCCTTATATCCGGGACATAAAAACACATAAGGGGGGACCCTTATATCCGGGACATAAAAACACATAAGGGGGGACCCTTATATCCCCGACATAAAAACACATAAGGGGGGACCCTTATATCCCCGACATAAAAACACATAAGGGGGGACCCTTATATCCCCGACATAAAAACACATAAGGGGGGACCCTTATATCCCCGACATAAAAACACATAAGGGGGGACCCTTATATCCGGGACATAAAAACACATAAGCGGGGACCCTTATATCCGGGAAATGAAACACATAATGGGCAGACCCTTATATCCGGGACATGAAACACATAAGGGGGGACCCTTTTATCCCCGACATAAAAACCCATAAGGGGGGACCCTTATATCCCCGACATAAAAACACATAAGGGGGGACCCTTATATCCCCCACATAAAAACACTTAAGGGGGACCCTTATATCCGGGACATAAAAACTTATAAGGGGGGACCCTTATATCCGGGACATAAAAACACATAAGGGGGGACCCTTATATCCGGGGCTTGAAACACATAATAGGCAGACCCTTATATCCGGGACATGAAACACATAAGGGGGGACCCTTATATCCCCGACATAAAAACACATAAGGGGGGACCCTTATATCCGGGACATAAAAACACATAAGGGGGGACCCTTATATCCGGGACATAAAAACACATAAGGGGGGACCCTTATATCCCCGACATAAAAACACATAAGGGGGGACCCTTATATCCGGGACATAAAAACACATAAGGGGGGACCCTTATATCCCCGACATAAAAACACATAAGGGGGGACCCTTATATCCGGGACATAAAAACACATAAGGGGGGACCCTTATATCCCCGACATAAAAACACATAAGGGGGGACCCTTATATCCCCGACATAAAAACACGTAAGGGGGGACCCTTATATCCGGGACATAAAAACACATAAGGGGGGACCCTTATATCCGGGACATAAAAACACATAAGAGGGGACCCTTATATCCGGGACATAAAAACACATAAGGGGGGACCCTTATATCCGGGACATGAAACACATAATGGGCAGACCCTTATATCTGGGACATGAAACACATAATGGGCAGACCCTTATATCCGGGACATGAAACACATAATAGGCAGACCCTTATATCCGGAACATGAAACACATAAGGGGGGACCCTTATATCCCCGACATAAAAACACATAAGGCGGGACCCTTATATCCGGGACATAAAAACACATAAGGGGGGACCCTTATATCCCCGACATAAAAACACATAAGGGGGGACCCTTATATCCGTGACATAAAAACACATAAGGGGGACCCTTTTATCCCCGACATAATAACACATAAGGGGGGACCCTTATATCCCCGACATAAAAACACGTAAGGGGGGACCCTTATATAGCCGACATAAAAACACATAAGGGGGGACCCTTATATCCGGGACATAAAAACACATAAGGGGGGACCCTTATATCCGGGACATGAAACAGATAATGGGCAGACCCTTATATCCGGGACATGAAACACATAAGGGGGGACCCTTATATCCCCGACATAAAAACACATAAAGGGGTACCCTTATATCCCCGACATAAAAACACATAAGGGGGACCCTTATATCCGGGACATAAAAACACATAAGGGGTGACCCTTATATCCGGGACATAAAAACTTATAAGGGGGGACCCTTATATCCGGGACATAAAAAAACATAAGGGGGGACCCTTATATCCGGGACATGAAACACATAGTAGGCAGACCCTTATATCCGGGACATGAGACACATAAGGGGGGACCCTTATATCCGGGACATAAAAACACATAAGGGGGGACCCTTATATCCGGGACATAAAAACACATAAGGGGGGGACTCTTATATCCGGGACATAAAAACACATAAGGGGGGACCCTTATATCCGGGACATAAAAACACATAAGGGGGGACCCTTATATCCCCGACATAAAAACACATAAGGGGGGACCCTTATATCCCCGACATAAAAACACATAAGGGGGGACCCTTATATCCCCGACATAAAAACACGTAAGGGGGGACCCTTATATCCCCGACATAAAAACACATAAGGGGGGACCCTTATATCCGGGACATGAAACACATAATGGGCAGACCCTTATATCCGGGACATGAAACACATAATGGGAAGACCCTTATATCCGGGACATGAAACACATAATAGGCAGACCCTTATATCCGGGACATGAAAAACATAAGGGGGGACCCTTATACCCCCGACATAAAAACACATAAGGGGGGACCCTTATATCCCCGACATAAAAACACATAAGGGGGGACCCTTATATCCCCGACATAAAAACACATAAAGGGGGATCCTTATATCCCCGACATAAAAACACATAAGGGGGGACCCTTATATCCCCGACATAAAAACACATAAGGGGGGACCCTTATATCTCCAACATAAAAACACATAAGGGGGGACCCTTATATCCGGGACATAAAAACACATAAGGGGGGACCCTTATATCCGGGACATAAAAACACATAAGGGGGGACCCTTATATCCCCGACATAAAAACATATAAGGGGGGACCCTTATATCCGGGACATAAAAACACAAAGGGGGGACCCTTATATCCGGGACATAAAAACACATAAGGGGGGACCCTTATATCCCCGACATAAAAACACATAAGGGGGGACCCTTATATCCTGGACATAAAAACACATAAGGGGGGACCCTTATATCCCCGACATAAAAACACATAAGGGGGGACCCTTATATCCCCGACATAAAAACACATAAGGGGGGACCCTTATATCCCCGACATAAAAACACATAAGGGGGGACCCTTATATCCGGTACATAAAAACACATAAGGGGGGACCCTTATATCCGCCACATAAAAACACATAAGGGGGGACACTTATATCCCCGACATAAAAACACATAAGGGGGGGCCCTTATATCCGGGACATGAAACACATAATGGGCAGACCCTTATATCCGGGACATGAAACACATAAGGGGGGACCCTTATATCCCCGACATAAAAACACATAAGGGGGGACCCTTATATCCGGGACATAAAAACTTATAAGGGGGGACCCTTATATCCGGGACATAAAAAAACATAAGGGGGGACCCTTATATCCGGGACATTAAACACATAATAGGCAGACCCTTATATCCGGGACATGAGACACATAAGGGGGGACCCTTATATCCGGGACATAAAAACACATAAGGGGGGACCCTTATATCCGGGACATAAAAACACATAAGGGGGGACCCTTATATCCCCGACATAAAAACACATAAGGGGGGACCCTTATATCCCCGACATAAAAACACATAAGGGGGGACCCTTTTATCCCCGACATAAAAACACATAAGGGGGGACCCTTATATCCCCGACATAAAAACACATAAGGGGGGACCCTTATATCCGGGACATAAAAACACATAAGCGGGGACCCTTATATCCGGGAAATGAAACACATAATGGGCAGACCCTTATATCCGGGACATGAAACACATAAGGGGGGACCCTTTTATCCCCGACATAAAAACCCATAAGGGGGGACCCTTATATCCCCGACATAAAAACACATAAGGGGGGACCCTTATATCCCCCACATAAAAACACTTAAGGGGGACCCTTATATCCGGGACATAAAAACTTATAAGGGGGGACCCTTATATCCGGGACATAAAAACACATAAGGGGGGACCCTTATATCCGGGACATGAAACACATAATAGGCAGACCCTTATATCCGGGACATGAAACACATAAGGGGGGACCCTTATATCCCCGACATAAAAACACATAAGGGGGGACCCTTATATCCGGGACATAAAAACACATAAGGGGGGACCCTTATATCCGGGACATAAAAACACATAAGGGGGGACCCTTATATCCCCGACATAAAAACACATAAGGGGGGACCCTTATATCCGGGACATAAAAACACATAAGGGGGGACCCTTATATCCCCGACATAAAAACACATAAGGGGGGACCCTTATATCCGGGACATAAAAACACATAAGGGGGGACCCTTATATCCCCGACATAAAAACACATAAGGGGGGACCCTTATATCCCCGACATAAAAACACGTAAGGGGGGACCCTTATATCCCCGACATAAAAACACATAAGGGGGGACCCTTATATCCGGGACATAAAAACACATAAGGGGGGACCCTTATATCCGGGACATAAAAACACATAAGGGGGGACCCTTATATCCGGGACATGAAACACATAATGGGCAGACCCTTATATCTGGGACATGAAACACATAATGGGCAGACCTTTATATCCGGGACATGAAACACATAATAGGCAGACCCTTATATCCGGAACATGAAACACATAAGGGGGGACCCTTATATCCCCGACATAAAAACACATAAGGGGGGACCCTTATATCCGGGACATAAAGACACATAAGGGGGGACCCTTATATCCCCGACATAAAAACACATAAGGGGGGACCCTTATATCCGTGACATAAAAACACATAAGGGGGACCCTTTTATCCCCGACATAAAAACACATAAGGGGGGACCCTTATATCCCCGACATAAAAACACGTAAGGGGGGACCCTTATATAGCCGACATAAAAACACATAAGGGGGGACCCTTATATCCGGGACATAAAAACACATAAGGGGGGACCCTTATATCCGGGACATGAAACAGATAATGGGCAGACCCTTATATCCGGGACATGAAACACATAAGGGGGGACCCTTATATCCCCGACATAAAAACACATAAAGGGGTACCCTTATATCCCCGACATAAAAACACATAAGGGGGGACCCTTATATCCGGGACATAAAAACACATAAGGGGTGACCCTTATATCCGGGACATAAAAACTTATAAGGGGGGACCCTTATATCCGGGACATAAAAAAACATAAGGGGGGACCCTTATATCCGGGACATGAAACACATAGTAGGCAGACCCTTATATCCGGGACATGAGACACATAAGGGGGGACCCTTATATCCGGGACATAAAAACACATAAGGGGGGACCCTTATATCCCCGACATAAAAACACATAAGGGGGGACCCTTATATCCGGGACATGAAACACATAATAGGCAGACCGTTATATCCGGGACATGAAACACATAAGGGGGGACCCTTATATCCCCAACATAAAAACACATAAGGGGGGACCCTTATATCCGGGACATAAAAACACATAAGGGGGGACCCTTATATCCCCGACATAAAAACACATAAGGGGGGACCCTTATATCCCCGACATAAAAACACATAAGGGGGAACCCTTATATCCCCGACATAAAAACACATAAGGGGGGACCCTTATATCCCCGACATAAAAACACATAAGGGGGGACCCTTATATCCGGGACATAAAAACACATAAGCGGGGACCCTTATATCCGGGACATGAAACACATAATGGGCAGACCCTTATATCCGGGACATGAAACACATAAGGGGGGACCCTTTTATCCCCGACATAAAAACCCATAAGGGGGGACCCTTATATCCCCGACATAAAAACACATAAGGGGGGACCCTTATATCTCCAACATAAAAACACATAAGGGGGGACCCTTATATCCGGGACATAAAAACACATAAGGGGGGACCCTTATATCCGGAACATAAAAACACATAAGGGGGGACCCTTATATCCCCGACATAAAAACACATAAGGGGGGACCCTTATATCCGGGACATAAAAACACATAAGGGGGGACCCTTATATCCGGGACATAAAAACACATAAGGGGGGACCCTTATATCCGGGACATAAAAACACATAAGGGGGGACCCTTATATCCGGGACATAAAAACACATAAGGGGGGACCCTTATATCCGGGACATAAAAACACATAAGGGGGGACCCTTATATCACCGACATAAAAACACATAAGGGGGGACCCTTATATCCGGGACATAAAAACACATAAGGGGGGACCCTTATATCCGGGACATAAAAACACATAAGGGGGGGACTCTTATATCCGGGACATAAAAACACATAAGGGGGGACCCTTATATCCGGGACATAAAAACACATAAGGGGGGACCCTTATATCCGGGACATAAAAACACATAAGGGGGGACCCTTATATCCGGGACATAAAAACACATAAGGGGGGACCCTTATATCCGGGACATAAAAACACATAAGGGGTGATCCTTATATCCCCGACATAAAAACACATAAGGGGGGACCCTTATATCCCCGACATAAAAACACATAAGGGGGGACCCTTATATCCCCGACATAAAAACACATAAGGGGGGACCCTTATATCTCCAACATAAAAACACATAAGGGGGGACCCTTATATCCGGGACATAAAAACACATAAGGGGGGACCCTTATATCCGGGACATAAAAACACATAAGGGGGGACCCTTATATCCGGGACATAAAAACACATAAGGGGGGACCCTTATATCCGGGACAGAAAAACCCATAAGGTGGGACCCTTATATCCCCGACATAAAAACACATAAGGGGGGACCCTTATATCTCCAACATAAAAACACTTAAGGGGGACCCTTATATCCGGGACATAAAAACTTATAAGGGGGGACCCTTATATCCGGGACATAAAAACACATAAGGGGGGACCCTTATATCCGGGACATGAAACACATAATAGGCAGACCCTTATATCCGGGACATGAAACACATAAGGGGGGACCCTTATATCCCCGACATAAAAACACATAAGGGGGGACCCTTATATCCGGAACATAAAAACACATAAGGGGGGACCCTTATATCCCCGACATAAAAACACATAAGGGGGGACCCTTTTATCCCCGACATAAAAACACATAAGGGGGGACCCTTATATCCCCGACATAAAAACACGTAAGGGGGGACCCTTATATAGCCGACATAAAAACACATAAGGGGGGACCCTTATATCCGGGACATAAAAACACATAAGGGGGGACCCTTATATCCGGGACATGAAACAGATAATGGGCAGACCCTTATATCCGGGACATGAAACACATAAGGGGGGACCCTTATATCCCCGACATAAAAACACATAAAGGGGGGCCCTTATATCCCCGACATAAAAACACATAAGGGGGGACCCTTATATCCCCGACATAAAAACACATAAGGGGGGACCCTTATATCCGGGACATAAAAACTTATAAGGGGGGACCCTTATATCCGGGACATAAAAAAACATAAGGGGGGACCCTTATATCCAGGACATGAAACACATAGTAGGCAGACCCTTATATCCGGGACATGAGACACAAAAGGGGGGACCCTTATATCCGGGACATAAAAACACATAAGGGGGGACCCTTATATCCCCGACATAAAAACACATAAGGGGGGACCCTTATATCCGGGACATGAAACACATAATAGGCAGACCCTTATATCCGGGACATGAAACACATAAGGGGGGACCCTTATATCCCCGACATAAAAACACATAAGGGGGGACCCTTATATCCGGGACATAAAAACACATAAGGGGGGACCCTTATATCCCCGACATAAAAACACATAAGGGGGGACCCTTATATCCCAGACATAAAAACACATAAGGGGGGACCCTTATATCCCCGACATAAAAACACATAAGGGGGGACCCTTATATCCCCGACATAAAAACACATAAGGGGGGACCCTTATATCCGGGACATAAAAACACATAAGCGGGGACCCTTATATCCGGGACATGAAACACATAATTGGCAGACCCTTATATCCGGGACATGAAACACATAAGGGGGGACCCTTTTATCCCCGACATAAAAACCCATAAGGGGGGACCCTTATATCCCCGACATAAAAACACATAAGGGGGGACCCTTATATCCCCCACATAAAAACACTTAAGGGGGACCCTTATATCCGGGACATAAAAACTTATAAGGGGGGACCCTTATATCCGGGACATAAAAACACATAAGGGGGGACCCTTATATTCGGAACATGAAACACATAATAGGCAGACCCTTATATCCGGGACATGAAACACATAAGGGGGGACCCTTATATCCCCGACATAAAAACACATAAGGGGGGACCCTTATATCCGGAACATAAAAACACATAAGAGGGGACCCTTATATCCCCGACATAAAAACACATAAGGGGGGACCCTTATATCCGGGACATGAAAAACTTATAAGGGGGGACCCTTATATCCGCCACATAAAAACACATAAGGGGGGACCCTTATATCCCCGACATAAAAACACATAAGGTGGGGGCCTTATATCCGGGACATGAAACACATAATGGGCAGACCCTTATATCCGGGACATGAAACACATAAGGGGGGACCCTTATATCCCCGACATAAAAACACATAAGGGGGGACCCTTATATCTCCAACATAAAAACACATAAGGGGGGACCCTTATATCCGGGACATAAAAACACATAAGGGGGGACCCTTATATCCGGAACATAAAAACACATAAGGGGGGACCCTTATATCCCCGACATAAAAACACATAAGGGGGGACCCTTATATCCGGGACATAAAAACACATAAGGGGGGACCCTTATATCCGGGACATAAAAACACATAAGGGGGGACCCTTATATCCGGGACATAAAAACACATAAGGGGGGACCCTTATATCCGGGACATAAAAACACATAAGGGGGGACCCTTATATCCGGGACATAAAAACACATAAGGGGGGACCCTTATATCCGGGACATAAAAACACATAAGGGGGGACCCTTATATCCGGGACATAAAAACACATAAGGGGGGACCCTTATATCCCCGACATAAAAACATATAAGGGGGGACCCTTATATCCAGGACATAAAAACACAAAGGGGGGACCCTTATATCCGGGACTTAAAAACACATAAGGGGGGACCCTTATATCCCCGACATAAAAACACATAAGGGGGGACCCTTATATCCGGGACATAAAAACACATAAGGGGGGACCCTTATATCCCCGACATAAAAACACATAAGGGGGGACCCTTATATCCCTGACATAAAAACACATAAGGGGGGACCCTTATATCCCCGACATAAAAACACATAAGGGGGGACCCTTATATCCGGGACATAAAAACACATAAGGGGGGACCCTTATATCCGCCACATAAAAACACATAAGGGGGGACACTTATATCCCCGACATAAAAACACATAAGGGGGGGCCCTTATATCCGGGACATGAAACACATAATGGGCAGACCCTTATATCCGGGACATGAAACACATAAGGGGGGACCCTTATATCCCCGACATAAAAACACATAAGGGGGGACCCTTATATCTCCAACATAAAAACACATAAAGGGGGACCCTTATATCCGGGAAATAAAAACACATAAGGGGGGGCACTTATATCCGGGACATAAAAACACATAAGGGGGGACCCTCATATCCCCGACATAAAAACACATAAGGGGGGACCCTTATATCCGGGACATAAAAACACATAAAGGGGGACCCTTATATCCGGGACATAAAAACACATAAGGGGGGACCCTTATATCCGGGACATAAAAACACATAAGGGGGGACCCTTATATCCGGGACATAAAAACACATAAGGGGGGACACTTATATCCCCGACATAAAAACACATAAGGGGGGACCCTTATATCCGGGACATAAAAACACATAAGGGGGGACCCTTATATCCCCGACATAAAAACACATAAGGGGGGACCCTTATATCCGGGACATAAAAACACATAAGCGGGGACCCTTATATCCGGGAAATGAAACACATAATGGGCAGACCCTTATATCCGGGACATGAAACACATAAGGGGGGACCCTTTTATCCCCGACATAAAAACCCATAAGGGGGGACCCTTATATCCGGGAAATAAAAACACATAAGGGGGGGGCACTTATATCCGGGACATAAAAACACATAAGGGGGGACCCTCATATCCCCGACATAAAAACACATAAGGGGGGACCCTTATATCCCCGACATAAAAACACATAAGGGGGGACCCTTATATCCGGGACATAAAAACACATAAGGGGGGACCCTTATATCCCCGACATAAAAACACATAAGGTGGGACCCTTATATCCGGGACATAAAAACACATAAGGGGGGGACTTTTATATCCGGGACATAAAAACACATAAGGGGGGACCCTTATATCCGGGACATAAAAACACATAAGGGGGGACCCTTATATCCCCGACATAAAAACACATAAGGGGGGACCCTTATATCCCCTAAATAAAAACACATAAGGGGGGACCCTTATATCCGGGACATAAAAACACATAAGGGGGGACCCTTATATCCCCGACATAAAAACACATAAGGGGGGACCCTTATATCCCCGACATAAAAACACATAAGGGGGGACCCTTATATCCCCGACATAAAAACACATAAGGGGGGACCCTTATATCCGGGACATAAAAACACATAAGGGGGGACCCTTATATCCCCGACATAAAAACACATAAGGGGGGACCCTTATATCCGGGACATAAAAACACATAAGTGGGGACCCTTATATCCGGGAAATGAAACACATAATGGGCAGACCCTTATATCCGGGACATGAAACACATAAGGGGGGACCCTTTTATCCCCGACATAAAAACCCATAAGGGGGGACCCTTATATCCCCGACATAAAAACACATAAGGGGGGACCCTTATATCCCCCACATAAAAACACTTAAGGGGGACCCTTATATCCGGGACATAAAAACTTATAAGGGGGGACCCTTATATCCGGGACATAAAAACACATAAGGGGGGACCCTTATATCCGGGACATGAAACACATAATAGGCAGACCCTTATATCCGGGACATGAAACACATAAGGGGGGACCCTTATATCCCCGACATAAAAACACATAAGGGGGGACCCTTATATCCGGGAAATAAAAACACATAAGGTGGGGCACTTATATCCGGGACATAAAAACACATAAGGGGGGACCCTCATATCCCGACATAAAAACACATAAGGGGGGACCCTTATATCCCCGACATAAAAACACATAAGGGGGGACCCTTATATCCGGGACATAAAAACACATAAGGGGGGACCCTTATATCCCCGACATAAAAACACATAAGGTGGGACCCTTATACCCGGGACATAAAAACACATAAGGGGGGGACTTTTATATCCGGGACATAAAAACACATAAGGGGGGACCCTTATATCCGGGACATAAAAACACATAAGGGGGGACCCTTATATCCCCGACATAAAAACACATAAGGGGGGACCCTTATATCCCCGACATAAAAACACATAAGGGGGGACCCTTATATCCGGGACATAAAAACACATAAGGGGGGACCCTTATATCCCCGACATAAAAACACATAAGGGGGGACCCTTATATCCCCGACATAAAAACACATAAGGGGGGACCCTTATATCCCCGACATAAAAACACATAAGGGGGGACCCTTATATCCGGGACATAAAAACACATAAGGGGGGACCCTTATATCCCCGACATAAAAACACATAAGGGGGGACCCTTATATCCGGGACATAAAAACACATAAGTGGGGACCCTTATATCCGGGAAATGAAACACATAATGGGCAGACCCTTATATCCGGGACATGAAACACATAAGGGGGGACCCTTTTATCCCCGACATAAAAACCCATAAGGGGGGACCCTTATATCCCCGACATAAAAACACATAAGGGGGGACCCTTATATCCCCCACATAAAAACACATAAGGGGGGACCCATATATCCGGGAAATAAAAACACATAAGGTGGGGCACTTATATCCGGGACATAAAAACACATAAGGGGGGACCCTCATATCCCCGACATAAAAACACATAAGGGGGGACCCTTATATCCCCGACATAAAAACACATAAGGGGGGACCCTTATATCCGGGACATAAAAACACATAAGGGGGGACCCTTATATCCCCGACATAAAAACACATAAGGTGGGACCCTTATATCCGGGACATAAAAACACATAAGGGGGGGACTTTTATATCCGGGACATAAAAACACATAAGGGGGGACCCTTATATCCGGGACATAAAAACACATAAGGGGGGACCCTTATATCCCCGACATAAAAACACATAAGGGGGGACCCTTATATCCCCGACATAAAAACACATAAGGGGGGACCCTTATATCCGGGACATAAAAACACATAAGGGGGGACCCTTATATCCCCGACATAAAAACACATAAGGGGGGACCCTTATATCCCCGACATAAAAACACATAAGGGGGGACCCTTATATCCGGGACATAAAAACACATAAGGGGGGACCCTTATATCCGGGACATAAAAACACATAAGGGGGGACCCTTATATCCCCGACATAAAAACACATAAGGGGGGACCCTTATATCCGGGACATAAAAACACATAAGTGGGGACCCTTATATCCGGGAAATGAAACACATAATGGGCAGACCCTTATATCCGGGACATGAAACACATAAGGGGGGACCCTTTTATCCCCGACATAAAAACCCATAAGGGGGGACCCTTATATCCCCGACATAAAAACACATAAGGGGGGACCCTTATATCCCCCACATAAAAACACTTAAGGGGGACCCTTATATCCGGGACATAAAAACTTATAAGGGGGGACCCTTATATCCGGGACATAAAAACACATAAGGGGGGACCCTTATATCCGGGACATGAAACACATAATAGGCAGACCCTTATATCCGGGACATGAAACACATAAGGGGGGACCCTTATATCCCCGACATAAAAACACATAAGGGGGGACCCTTATATCCGGAACATAAAAACACATAAGGGGGGACCCTTATATCCCCGACATAAAAACACATAAGGGGGGACCCTTATATCCGGGACATAAAAACTTATAAGGGGGGACCCTTATATCCGGGACATAAAAAAACATAAGGGGGGACCCTTATATCCGGGACATGAAACACATAGTAGGCAGACCCTTATATCCGGGACATGAAACACATAAGGGGGGACCCTAATATCCCCGACATAAAAACACATAAGGGGGGACCCTTATATCCGGGACATAAAAACACATAAGGGGGGACCCTTATATCCCCGACATAAAAACACATAAGGGGGGACCCTTATATCCGGGACATGAAACACATAATAGGCAGACCCTTATATCCGGGACATGAAACACATAAGGGGGGACCCTTATATCCCTGACAAAAAAACACATAAGGGGGGGACTCTTATATCCGGGACATAAAAACACATAAGGGGGGACCCTTATATCCGGGACATAAAAACACATAAGGGGGGGACTCTTATATCCGGGACATAAAAACACATAAGGGGGGACCCTTATATCCGGGACATAAAAACACATAAGGGGGGACCCTTATATCCGGGACATAAAAACACATAAGGGGGGACCCTTATATCCCCGACATAAAAACACATAAGGGGGGACCCTTATATCCCCACATAAAAACACATTAGGGGGGACCCTTATATCCCCGACATAAAAACAGATAAGGGGGGACCCTTATATCCCCGACATAAAAACACATAAGGGGGGACCCTTATATCCCCGACATAAAAACACATAAGGGGGGACCCTTATATCCAGGACATAAAAACACATAAGCGGGGACCCTTATATCCGGGACATGAAACACATAATGGGCAGACCCTTATATCCGGGACATGAAACACATAAGGGGGGACCCTTTTATCCCCGACATAAAAACACATAAGGGGGGACCCTTATATCCGGGACATAAAAACACATAAGGGGGGACCCTTATATCCGGGACATAAAAACACATAAGGGGGGGACTCTTATATTCGGGACATAAAAACACATAAGGGGGGACCCTTATATCCGGGACATAAAAACACATAAGGGGGGACCCTTATATCCCCGACATAAAAACACATAAGGGGGGACCCTTATATCCGGGACATAAAAACACATAAGGGGGGACCCTTATATCCCCGACATAAAAACACATAAGGGGGGACCCTTATATCCCCGACATAAAAACACATAAGGGGGGACCCTTATATCCCCGACATAAAAACACGTAAGGGGGGACCCTTATATCCCCGACATAAAAACACATAAGGGGGGACCCTTATATCCGGGACATGAAACACATAATGGGCAGACCCTTATATCCGGGACATGAAACACATAATGGGCAGACCCTTATATCCGGGACATGAAACACATAATAGGCAGACCCTTATATCCGGGACATGAAAAACATAAGGGGGGACCCTTATACCCCCGACATAAAAACACATAAGGGGGGACCCTTATATCCCCGACATAAAAACACATAAGGGGGGACCCTTATATCCCCGACATAAAAACACATAAGGGGGGACCCTTATATCCCCCACATAAAAACACTTAAGGGGGACCCTTATATCCGGGACATAAAAACTTATAAGGGGGGACCCTTATATCCGGGACATAAAAACACATAAGGGGGGACCCTTATATCCGGGACATGAACCACATAATAGGCAGACCCTTATATCCGGGACATGAAACACATAAGGGGGGACCCTTATATCCCCGACATAAAAACACATAAGGGGGGACCCTTATATCCGGAACATAAAAACACATAAGGGGGGACCCTTATATCCCCGACATAAAAACACATAAGGGGGGACCCTTATATCCGGGACATAAAAACTTATAAGGGGGGACCCTTATATCCGCCACATAAAAACACATAAGGGGGGACCCTTATATCCCCGACATAAAAACACATAAGGGGGGGCCCTTATATCCGGGACATGAAACACATAATGGGCAGACCCTTATATCCGGGACATGAAACACATAAGGGGGGACCCTTATATCCCCGACATAAAACACATAAAGGGGGGCCCTTATATCCCCGACATAAAAACACATAAGGGGGGACCCTTATATCCCCGACATAAAAACACATAAGGGGGGACCCTTATATCCGGGACATAAAAACTTATAAGGGGGGACCCTTATATCCGGGACATAAAAAAACATAAGGGGGGACCCTTATATCCGGGACATGAAACACATAGTAGGCAGACCCTTATATCCGGGACATGAAACACATAAGGGGGGACCCTAATATCCCCGACATAAAAACACATAAGGGGGGACCCTTATATCCGGGACATAAAAACACATAAGGGGGGACCCTTATATCCCCGACATAAAAACACATAAGGGGGGACCCTTATATCCGGGACATGAAACACATAATAGGCAGACCCTTATATCCGGGACATGAAACACATAAGGGGGGACCCTTATATCCCTGACAAAAAAACACATAAGGGGGGGACTCTTATATCCGGGACATAAAAACACATAAGGGGGGACCCTTATATCCGGGACATAAAAACACATAAGGGGGGGACTCTTATATCCGGGACATAAAAACACATAAGGGGGGACCCTTATATCCGGGACATAAAAACACATAAGGGGGGACCCTTATATCCGGGACATAAAAACACATAAGGGGGGACCCTTATATCCCCGACATAAAAACACATAAGGGGGGACCCTTATATCCCCACATAAAAACACATTAGGGGGGACCCTTATATCCCCGACATAAAAACACATAAGGGGGGACCCTTATATCCCCGACATAAAAACACATAAGGGGGGACCCTTATATCCCCGACATAAAAACACATAAGGGGGGACCCTTATATCCAGGACATAAAAACACATAAGCGGGGACCCTTATATCCGGGACATGAAACACATAATGGGCAGACCCTTATATCCGGGACATGAAACACATAAGGGGGGACCCTTTTATCCCCGACATAAAAACACATAAGGGGGGACCCTTATATCCGGGACATAAAAACACATAAGGGGGGACCCTTATATTCGGGACATAAAAACACATAAGGGGGGACCCTTATATCCGGGACATAAAAACACATAAGCGGGGACCCTTATATCCGGGACATGAAACACATAATGGGCAGACCCTTATATCCGGGACATGAAACACATAAGGGGGGACCCTTTTATCCCCGACATAAAAACACATAAGGGGGGACCCTTATATCCGGGACATAAAAACACATAAGGGGGGACCCTTATATCCGGGACATAAAAACACATAAGGGGGGGACTCTTATATTCGGGACATAAAAACACATAAGGGGGGACCCTTATATCCGGGACATAAAAACACATAAGGGGGGACCCTTATATCCCCGACATAAAAACACATAAGGGGGGACCCTTATATCCGGGACATAAAAACACATAAGGGGGGACCCTTATATCCCCGACATAAAAACACGTAAGGGGGGACCCTTATATCCCCGACATAAAAACACATAAGGGGGGACCCTTATATCCGGGACATGAAACACATAATGGGCAGACCCTTATATCCGGGACATGAAACACATAATGGGCAGACCCTTATATCCGGGACATGAAACACATAATAGGCAGACCCTTATATCCGGGACATGAAAAACATAAGGGGGGACCCTTATACCCCCGACATAAAAACACATAAGGGGGGACCCTTATATCCCCGACATAAAAACACATAAGGGGGGACCCTTATATCCCCCACATAAAAACACTTAAGGGGGACCCTTATATCCGGGACATAAAAACTTATAAGGGGGGACCCTTATATCCGGGACATAAAAACTCATAAGGGGGGACCCTTATATCCGGGACATGAACCACATAATAGGCAGACCCTTATATCCGGGACATGAAACACATAAGGGGGGACCCTTATATCCCCGACATAAAAACACATAAGGGGGGACCCTTATATCCGGAACATAAAAACACATAAGGGGGGACCCTTATATCCCCGACATAAAAACACATAAGGGGGGACCCTTATATCCGGGACATAAAAACTTATAAGGGGGGACCCTTATATCCGCCACATAAAAACACATAAGGGGGGACCCTTATATCCCCGACATAAAAACACATAAGGGGGGGCCCTTATATCCGGGACATGAAACACATAATGGGCAGACCCTTATATCCGGGACATGAAACACATAAGGGGGGACCCTTATATCCCCGACATAAAACACATAAAGGGGGGCCCTTATATCCCCGACATAAAAACACATAAGGGGGGACCCTTATATCCCCGACATAAAAACACATAAGGGGGGACCCTTATATCCGGGACATAAAAACTTATAAGGGGGGACCCTTATATCCGGGACATAAAAAAACATAAGGGGGGACCCTTATATCCGGGACATGAAACACATAGTAGGCAGACCCTTATATCCGGGACATGAAACACATAAGGGGGGACCCTAATATCCCCGACATAAAAACACATAAGGGGGGACCCTTATATCCGGGACATAAAAACACATAAGGGGGGACCCTTATATCCCCGACATAAAAACACATAAGGGGGGACCCTTATATCCGGGACATGAAACACATAATAGGCAGACCCTTATATCCGGGACATGAAACACATAAGGGGGGACCCTTATATCCCTGACAAAAAAACACATAAGGGGGGGACTCTTATATCCGGGACATAAAAACACATAAGGGGGGACCCTTATATCCGGGACATAAAAACACATAAGGGGGGGACTCTTATATCCGGGACATAAAAACACATAAGGGGGGACCCTTATATCCGGGACATAAAAACACATAAGGGGGGACCCTTATATCCGGGACATAAAAACACATAAGGGGGGACCCTTATATCCCCGACATAAAAACACATAAGGGGGGACCCTTATATCCCCACATAAAAACACATTAGGGGGGACCCTTATATCCCCGACATAAAAACACATAAGGGGGGACCCTTATATCCCCGACATAAAAACACATAAGGGGGGACCCTTATATCCCCGACATAAAAACACATAAGGGGGGACCCTTATATCCAGGACATAAAAACACATAAGCGGGGACCCTTATATCCGGGACATGAAACACATAATGGGCAGACCCTTATATCCGGGACATGAAACACATAAGGGGGGACCCTTTTATCCCCGACATAAAAACACATAAGGGGGGACCCTTATATCCGGGACATAAAAACACATAAGGGGGGACCCTTATATCCGGGACATAAAAACACATAAGGGGGGGACTCTTATATTCGGGACATAAAAACACATAAGGGGGGACCCTTATATCCGGGACATAAAAACACATAAGGGGGGACCCTTATATCCCCGACATAAAAACACATAAGGGGGGACCCTTATATCCGGGACATAAAAACACATAAGGGGGGACCCTTATATCCCCGACATAAAAACACATAAGGGGGGACCCTTATATCCCCGACATAAAAACACATAAGGGGGGACCCTTATATCCCCGACATAAAAACACGTAAGGGGGGACCCTTATATCCCCGACATAAAAACACATAAGGGGGGACCCTTATATCCGGGACATGAAACACATAATGGGCAGACCCTTATATCCGGGACATGAAACACATAATGGGCAGACCCTTATATCCGGGACATGAAACACATAATAGGCAGACCCTTATATCCGGGACATGAAAAACATAAGGGGGGACCCTTATACCCCCGACATAAAAACACATAAGGGGGGACCCTTATATCCCCGACATAAAAACACATAAGGGGGGACCCTTATATCCCCGACATAAAAACACATAAGGGGGGACCCTTATATCCCCCACATAAAAACACTTAAGGGGGACCCTTATATCCGGGACATAAAAACTTATAAGGGGGGACCCTTATATCCGGGACATAAAAACTCATAAGGGGGGACCCTTATATCCGGGACATGAACCACATAATAGGCAGACCCTTATATCCGGGACATGAAACACATAAGGGGGGACCCTTATATCCCCGACATAAAAACACATAAGGGGGGACCCTTATATCCGGAACATAAAAACACATAAGGGGGGACCCTTATATCCCCGACATAAAAACACATAAGGGGGGACCCTTATATCCGGGACATAAAAACTTATAAGGGGGGACCCTTATATCCGCCACATAAAAACACATAAGGGGGGACCCTTATATCCCCGACATAAAAACACATAAGGGGGGGCCCTTATATCCGGGACATGAAACACATAATGGGCAGACCCTTATATCCGGGACATGAAACACATAAGGGGGGACCCTTATATCCCCGACATAAAACACATAAAGGGGGGCCCTTATATCCCCGACATAAAAACACATAAGGGGGGACCCTTATATCCCCGACATAAAAACACATAAGGGGGGACCCTTATATCCGGGACATAAAAACTTATAAGGGGGGACCCTTATATCCGGGACATAAAAAAACATAAGGGGGGACCCTTATATCCGGGACATGAAACACATAGTAGGCAGACCCTTATATCCGGGACATGAAACACATAAGGGGGGACCCTAATATCCCCGACATAAAAACACATAAGGGGGGACCCTTATATCCGGGACATAAAAACACATAAGGGGGGACCCTTATATCCCCGACATAAAAACACATAAGGGGGGACCCTTATATCCGGGACATGAAACACATAATAGGCAGACCCTTATATCCGGGACATGAAACACATAAGGGGGGACCCTTATATCCCTGACAAAAAAACACATAAGGGGGGGACTCTTATATCCGGGACATAAAAACACATAAGGGGGGACCCTTATATCCGGGACATAAAAACACATAAGGGGGGGACTCTTATATCCGGGACATAAAAACACATAAGGGGGGACCCTTATATCCGGGACATAAAAACACATAAGGGGGGACCCTTATATCCGGGACATAAAAACACATAAGGGGGGACCCTTATATCCCCGACATAAAAACACATAAGGGGGGACCCTTATATCCCCACATAAAAACACATTAGGGGGGACCCTTATATCCCCGACATAAAAACACATAAGGGGGGACCCTTATATCCCCGACATAAAAACACATAAGGGGGGACCCTTATATCCCCGACATAAAAACACATAAGGGGGGACCCTTATATCCAGGACATAAAAACACATAAGCGGGGACCCTTATATCCGGGACATGAAACACATAATGGGCAGACCCTTATATCCGGGACATGAAACACATAAGGGGGGACCCTTTTATCCCCGACATAAAAACACATAAGGGGGGACCCTTATATCCGGGACATAAAAACACATAAGGGGGGACCCTTATATCCGGGACATAAAAACACATAAGGGGGGGACTCTTATATTCGGGACATAAAAACACATAAGGGGGGACCCTTATATCCGGGACATAAAAACACATAAGGGGGGACCCTTATATCCCCGACATAAAAACACATAAGGGGGGACCCTTATATCCGGGACATAAAAACACATAAGGGGGGACCCTTATATCCCCGACATAAAAACACATAAGGGGGGACCCTTATATCCCCGACATAAAAACACATAAGGGGGGACCCTTATATCCCCGACATAAAAACACGTAAGGGGGGACCCTTATATCCCCGACATAAAAACACATAAGGGGGGACCCTTATATCCGGGACATGAAACACATAATGGGCAGACCCTTATATCCGGGACATGAAACACATAATGGGCAGACCCTTATATCCGGGACATGAAACACATAATAGGCAGACCCTTATATCCGGGACATGAAAAACATAAGGGGGGACCCTTATACCCCCGACATAAAAACACATAAGGGGGGACCCTTATATCCCCGACATAAAAACACATAAGGGGGGACCCTTATATCCCCGACATAAAAACACATAAGGGGTGATCCTTATATCCCCGACATAAAAACACATAAGGGGGGACCCTTATATCCCCGACATAAAAACACATAAGGGGGGACCCTTATATCTCCAACATAAAAACACATAAGGGGGGCCCCTTATATCCGGGACATAAAAACACATAAGGGGGGACCCTTATATCCGGGACATAAAAACACATAAGGGGGGACCCTTATATCCCCGACATAAAAACATATAAGGGGGGACCCTTATATCCGGGACATAAAAACACAAAGGGGGGACCCTTATATCCGGGACATAAAAACACATAAGGGGGGACCCTTATATCCCCGACATAAAAACACATAAGGGGGGACCCTTATATCCGGGACATAAAAACACATAAGGGGGGACCCTTATATCCCCGACATAAAAACACATAAGGGGGGACCCTTATATCCCCGACATAAAAACACATAAGGGGGGACCCTTATATCCCCGACATAAAAACACATAAGGGGGGACCCTTATATCCGGGACATAAAAACACATAAGGGGGGACCCTTATATCCGCCACATAAAAACACATAAGGGGGGACACTTATATCCCCGACATAAAAACACATAAGGGGGGACCCTTATTTTCGGGACATAAAAACTTATAAGGGGGGACCCTTATATCCGGGACATAAAAAAACATAAGGGGGGACCCTTATATCCGGGACATGAAACACATAGTAGGCAGACCCTTATATCCGGGACATGAAACACATAAGGGGGGACCCTAATATCCCCGACATAAAAACACATAAGGGGGGACCCTTATATCCGGGACATAAAAACACATAAGGGGGGACCCTTATATCCCCGACATAAAAACACATAAGGGGGGACCCTTATATCCGGGACATGAAACACATAATAGGCAGACCCTTATATCCGGGACATGAAACACATAAGGGGGGACCCTTATATCCCTGACAAAAAAACACATAAGGGGGGGACTCTTATATCCGGGACATAAAAACACATAAGGGGGGACCCTTATATCCGGGACATAAAAACACATAAGGGGGGGACTCTTATATCCGGGACATAAAAACACATAAGGGGGGACCCTTATATCCGGGACATAAAAACACATAAGGGGGGACTCTTATATCCGGGACATAAAAACACATAAGGGGGGACCCTTATATCCCCGACATAAAAACACATAAGGGGGGACCCTTATATCCCCACATAAAAACACATTAGGGGGGACCCTTATATCCCCGACATAAAAACACATAAGGGGGGACCCTTATATCCCCGACATAAAAACACATAAGGGGGGACCCTTATATCCCCGACATAAAAACACATAAGGGGGGACCCTTATATCCAGGACATAAAAACACATAAGCGGGGACCCTTATATCCGGGACATGAAACACATAATGGGCAGACCCTTATATCCGGGACATGAAACACATAAGGGGGGACCCTTTTATCCCCGACATAAAAACACATAAGGGGGGACCCTTATATCCGGGACATAAAAACACATAAGGGGGGACCCTTATATCCGGGACATAAAAACACATAAGGGGGGGACTCTTATATTCGGGACATAAAAACACATAAGGGGGGACCCTTATATCCGGGACATAAAAGCACATAAGGGGGGACCCTTATATCCCCGACATAAAAACACATAAGGGGGGACCCTTATATCCGGGACATAAAAACACATAAGGGGGGACCCTTATATCCCCGACATAAAAACACATAAGGGGGGACCCTTATATCCCCGACATAAAAACACATAAGGGGGGACCCTTATATCCCCGACATAAAAACACGTAAGGGGGGACCCTTATATCCCCGACATAAAAACACATAAGGGGGGACCCTTATATCCGGGACATGAAACACATAATGGGCAGACCCTTATATCCGGGACATGAAACACATAATGGGCAGACCCTTATATCCGGGACATGAAACACATAATAGGCAGACCCTTATATCCGGGACATGAAAAACATAAGGGGGGACCCTTATACCCCCGACATAAAAACACATAAGGGGGGACCCTTATATCCCCGACATAAAAACACATAAGGGGGGACCCTTATATCCCCGACATAAAAACACATAAGGGGTGATCCTTATATCCCCGACATAAAAACACATAAGGGGGGACCCTTATATCCCCGACATAAAAACACATAAGGGGGGACCCTTATATCCGGGACATAAAAACACATAAGGGGGGACCCTTATATCCGGGACATAAAAACACATAAGGGGGGACCCTTATATCCCCGACATAAAAACATATAAGGGGGGACCCTTATATCCGGGACATAAAAACACAAAGGGGGGACCCTTATATCCGGGACATAAAAACACATAAGGGGGGACCCTTATATCCCCGACATAAAAACACATAAGGGGGGACCCTTATATCCGGGACATAAAAACACATAAGGGGGGACCCTTATATCCCCGACATAAAAACACATAAGGGGGGACCCTTATATCCCCGACATAAAAACACATAAGGGGGGACCCTTATATCCCCGACATAAAAACACATAAGGGGGGACCCTTATATCCGGGACATAAAAACACATAAGGGGGGACCCTTATATCCGCCACATAAAAACACATAAGGGGGGACACTTATATCCCCGACATAAAAACACATAAGGGGGGACCCTTATATCCGGGACATAAAAACTTATAAGGGGGGACCCTTATATCCGGGACATAAAAAAACATAAGGGGGGACCCTTATATCCGGGACATGAAACACATAATGGGCAGACCCTTATATCCGGGACATGAAACACATAATGGGCAGACCCTTATATCCGGGACATGAAACACATAATAGGCAGACCCTTATATCCGGGACATGAAAAACATAAGGGGGGACCCTTATACCCCCGACATAAAAACACATAAGGGGGGACCCTTATATCCCCGACATAAAAACACATAAGGGGGGACCCTTATATCCCCGACATAAAAACACATAAGGGGTGATCCTTATATCCCCGACATAAAAACACATAAGGGGGGACCCTTATATCCCCGACATAAAAACACATAAGGGGGGACCCTTATATCTCCAACATAAAAACACATAAGGGGGGACCCTTATATCCGGGACATAAAAACACATAAGGGGGGACCCTTATATCCGGGACATAAAAACACATAAGGGGGGACCCTTATATCCCCGACATAAAAACATATAAGGGGGGACCCTTATATCCGGGACATAAAAACACAAAGGGGGGACCCTTATATCCGGGACATAAAAACACATAAGGGGGGACCCTTATATCCCCGACATAAAAACACATAAGGGGGGACCCTTATATCCGGGACATAAAAACACATAAGGGGGGACCCTTATATCCCCGACATAAAAACACATAAGGGGGGACCCTTATATCCCCGACATAAAAACACATAAGGGGGGACCCTTATATCCCCGACATAAAAACACATAAGGGGGGACCCTTATATCCCCGACATAAAAACACATAAGGGGGGACCCTTATATCCCCGACATAAAAACACATAAGGGGGGACCCTTATATCCGGGACATAAAAACACATAAGGGGGGACCCTTATATCCGCCACATAAAAACACATAAGGGGGGACACTTATATCCCCGACATAAAAACACATAAGGGGGGACCCTTATATCCGGGACATAAAAACTTATAAGGGGGGACCCTTATATCCGGGACATAAAAAAACATAAGGGGGGACCCTTATATCCGGGACATGAAACACATAGTAGGCAGACCCTTATATCCGGGACATGAAACACATAAGGGGGGACCCTAATATCCCCGACATAAAAACACATAAGGGGGGACCCTTATATCCGGGACATAAAAACACATAAGGGGGGACCCTTATATCCCCGACATAAAAACACATAAGGGGGGACCCTTATATCCGGGACATGAAACACATAATAGGCAGACCCTTATATCCGGGACATGAAACACATAAGGGGGGACCCTTATATCCCTGACAAAAAAACACATAAGGGGGGGACTCTTATATCCGGGACATAAAAACACATAAGGGGGGACCCTTATATCCGGGACATAAAAACACATAAGGGGGGGACTCTTATATCCGGGACATAAAAACACATAAGGGGGGACCCTTATATCCGGGACATAAAAACACATAAGGGGGGACTCTTATATCCGGGACATAAAAACACATAAGGGGGGACCCTTATATCCCCGACATAAAAACACATAAGGGGGGACCCTTATATCCCCACATAAAAACACATTAGGGGGGACCCTTATATCCCCGACATAAAAACACATAAGGGGGGACCCTTATATCCCCGACATAAAAACACATAAGGGGGGACCCTTATATCCCCGACATAAAAACACATAAGGGGGGACCCTTATATCCAGGACATAAAAACACATAAGCGGGGACCCTTATATCCGGGACATGAAACACATAATGGGCAGACCCTTATATCCGGGACATGAAACACATAAGGGGGGACCCTTTTATCCCCGACATAAAAACACATAAGGGGGGACCCTTATATCCGGGACATAAAAACACATAAGGGGGGACCCTTATATCCGGGACATAAAAACACATAAGGGGGGGACTCTTATATTCGGGACATAAAAACACATAAGGGGGGACCCTTATATCCGGGACATAAAAGCACATAAGGGGGGACCCTTATATCCCCGACATAAAAACACATAAGGGGGGACCCTTATATCCGGGACATAAAAACACATAAGGGGGGACCCTTATATCCCCGACATAAAAACACATAAGGGGGGACCCTTATATCCCCGACATAAAAACACATAAGGGGGGACCCTTATATCCCCGACATAAAAACACGTAAGGGGGGACCCTTATATCCCCGACATAAAAACACATAAGGGGGGACCCTTATATCCGGGACATGAAACACATAATGGGCAGACTCTTATATCCGGGACATGAAACACATAATGGGCAGACCCTTATATCCGGGACATGAAACACATAATAGGCAGACCCTTATATCCGGGACATGAAAAACATAAGGGGGGACCCTTATACCCCCGACATAAAAACACATAAGGGGGGACCCTTATATCCCCGACATAAAAACACATAAGGGGGGACCCTTATATCCCCGACATAAAAACACATAAGGGGTGATCCTTATATCCCCGACATAAAAACACATAAGGGGGGACCCTTATATCCCCGACATAAAAACACATAAGGGGGGACCCTTATATCTCCAACATAAAAACACATAAGGGGGGACCCTTATATCCGGGACATAAAAACACATAAGGGGGGACCCTTATATCCGGGACATAAAAACACATAAGGGGGGACCCTTATATCCCCGACATAAAAACATATAAGGGGGGACCCTTATATCCGGGACATAAAAACACAAAGGGGGGACCCTTATATCCGGGACATAAAAACACATAAGGGGGGACCCTTATATCCCCGACATAAAAACACATAAGGGGGGACCCTTATATCCCCGACATAAAAACACATAAGGGGGGACCCTTATATCCCCGACATAAAAACACATAAGGGGGGACCCTTATATCCCCGACATAAAAACACATAAGGGGGGACCCTTATATCCCCGACATAAAAACACATAAGGGGGGACCCTTATATCCGGGACATAAAAACACATAAGGGGGGACCCTTATATCCGCCACATAAAAACACATAAGGGGGGACACTTATATCCCCGACATAAAAACACATAAGGGGGGGCCCTTATATCCGGGACATGAAACACATAATGGGCAGACCCTTATATCCGGGACATGAAACACATAAGGGGGGGCCCTTATATCCCCGACATAAAAACACATAAGGGGGGACCCTTATATCTCCAACATAAAAACACATAAAGGGGGACCCTTATATCCGGGAAATAAAAACACATAAGGGGGGGCACTTATATCCGGGACATAAAAACACATAAGGGGGGACCCTCATATCCCCGACATAAAAACACATAAGGGGGGACCCTTATATCCGGGACATAAAAACACATAAAGGGGGACCCTTATATCCGGGACATAAAAACACATAAGGGGGGACCCTTATATCCGGGACATAAAAACACATAAGGGGGGACCCTTATATCCGGGACATAAAAACACATAAGGGGGGACCCTTATATCCGGGACATAAAAACACATAAGGGGGGACCCTTATATCCGGGACATAAAAACACATAAGGGGGGACCCTTATATCCCCGACATAAAAACACATAAGGGGGGACCATTATATCCGGGACATAAAAACACATTAGCGGGGACCCTTATATCCGGGAAATGAAACACATAATGGGCAGACCCTTATATCCGGGACATGAAACACATAAGGGGGGACCCTTTTATCCCCGACATAAAAACCCATAAGGGGGGACCCTTATATCCGGGAAATAAAAACACATGAGGGGGGGCACTTATATCCGGGACATAAAAACACATAAGGGGGGACCCTCATATCCCCGACATAAAAACACATAAGGGGGGACCCTTATATCCCCGACATAAAAACACATAAGGGGGGACCCTTATATCCGGGACATAAAAACACATAAGGGGGGACCCTTATATCCCCGACATAAAAACACATAAGGTGGGACCCTTATATCCGGGACATAAAAACACATAAGGGGGGGACTTTTATATCCGGGACATAAAAACACATAAGGGGGGACCCTTATATCCGGGACATAAAAACACATAAGGGGGGACCCTTATATCCCCGACATAAAAACACATAAGGGGGGACCCTTATATCCCCGACATAAAAACACATAAGGGGGGACCCTTATATCCGGGACATAAAAACACATAAGGGGGGACCCTTATATCCCCGACATAAAAACACATAAGGGGGGACCCTTATATCCCCGACATAAAAACACATAAGGGGGGACCCTTATATCCCCGACATAAAAACACATAAGGGGGGACCCTTATATCCGGGACATAAAAACACATAAGTGGGGACCCTTATATCCGGGAAATGAAACACATAATGGGCAGACCCTTATATCCGGGACATGAAACACATAAGGGGGGACCCTTTTATCCCCGACATAAAAACCCATAAGGGGGGACCCTTATATCCCCGACATAAAAACACATAAGGGGGGACCCTTATATCCCCCACATAAAAACACTTAAGGGGGACCCTTATATCCGGGACATAAAAACTTATAAGGGGGGACCCTTATATCCGGGACATAAAAACACATAAGGGGGGACCCTTATATCCGGGACATGAAACACATAATAGGCAGACCCTTATATCCGGGACATGAAACACATAAGGGGGGACCCTTATATCCCCGACATAAAAACACATAAGGGGGGACCCTTATATCCGGAACATAAAAACACATAAGGGGGGACCCTTATATCCCCGACATAAAAACACATAAGGGGGGACCCTTATATCCGGGACATAAAAACTTATAAGGGGGGACCCTTATATCCGCCACATAAAAACACATAAGGGGGGACCCTTATATCCCCGACATAAAAACACATAAGGGGGGGCCCTTATATCCGGGACATGAAACACATAATGGGCAGACCCTTATATCCGGGACATGAAACACATAAGGGGGGACCCTTATATCCCCGACATAAAACACATAAAGGGGGGCCCTTATATCCCCGACATAAAAACACATAAGGGGGGACCCTTATATCCCCGACATAAAAACACATAAGGGGGGACCCTTATATCCGGGACATAAAAACTTATAAGGGGGGACCCTTATATCCGGGACATAAAAAAACATAAGGGGGGACCCTTATATCCGGGACATGAAACACATAGTAGGCAGACCCTTATATCCGGGACATGAAACACATAAGGGGGGACCCTAATATCCCCGACATAAAAACACATAAGGGGGGACCCTTATATCCGGGACATAAAAACACATAAGGGGGGACCCTTATATCCCCGACATAAAAACACATAAGGGGGGACCCTTATATCCGGGACATGAAACACATAATAGGCAGACCCTTATATCCGGGACATGAAACACATAAGGGGGGACCCTTATATCCCTGACAAAAAAACACATAAGGGGGGGATTCTTATATCCGGGACATAAAAACACATAAGGGGGGACCCTTATATCCGGGACATAAAAACACATAAGGGGGGGACTCTTATATCCGGGACATAAAAACACATAAGGGGGGACCCTTATATCCGGGACATAAAAACACATAAGGGGGGACCCTTATATCCGGGACATAAAAACACATAAGGGGGGACCCTTATATCCCCGACATAAAAACACATAAGGGGGGACCCTTATATCCCCACATAAAAACACATTAGGGGGGACCCTTATATCCCCGACATAAAAACACATAAGGGGGGACCCTTATATCCCCGACATAAAAACACAAAAGGGGGGACCCTTATATCCCCGACATAAAAACACATAAGGGGGGACCCTTATATCCAGGACATAAAAACACATAAGCGGGGACCCTTATATCCGGGACATGAAACACATAATGGGCAGACCCTTATATCCGGGACATGAAACACATAAGGGGGGACCCTTTTATCCCCGACATAAAAACCCATAAGGGGGGACCCTTATATCCCCGACATAAAAACACATAAGGGGGGACCCTTATATCCCCCACATAAAAACACTTAAGGAGGACCCTTATATCCGGGACATAAAAACGTATAAGGGGGGACCCTTATATCCGGGACATAAAAACACATAAGGGGGGACCCTTATATCCGGGACATGAAACACATAATAGGCAGACCCTTATATCCGGGACATGAAACACATAAGGGGGGACCCTTATATCCCCGACATAAAAACACATAAGGGGGGACCCTTATATCCGGAACATAAAAACACATAAGGGGGGACCCTTATATCCCCGACATAAAAACACATAAGGGGGGACCCTTATATCCGGGACATGAAAAACTTATAAGGGGGGACCCTTATATCCGCCACATAAAAACACATAAGGGGGGACCCTTATATCCCCGACATAAAAACACATAAGGGGGGGCCCTTATATCCGGGACATGAAACACATAATGGGCAGACCCTTATATCCGGGACATGAAACACATAAGGGGGGACCCTTATATCTCCGACATAAAAACACATAAGGGGGGACCCTTATATCTCCAACATAAAAACACATAAGGGGGGACCCTTATATCCGGGACATAAAAACACATAAGGGGGGACCCTTATATCCGGAACATAAAAACACATAAGGGGGGACCCTTATATCCCCGACATAAAAACACATAAGGGGGGACCCTTATATCCGGGACATAAAAACACATAAGGGGGGACCCTTATATCCGGGACATAAAAACACATAAGGGGGGACCCTTATATCCGGGACATAAAAACACATAAGGGGGGACCCTTATATCCGGGACATAAAAACACATAAGTGGGGACCCTTATATCCCCGACATAAAAACACATAAGGGGGGACCCTTATATCCGGGACATAAAAACACATAAGGGGGGACCCTTATATCCCCGACATAAAAACACATAAGGGGGGACCCTTATATCCGGGACATAAAAACACATAAGGGGGGACCCTTATATCTGGGACATAAAAACACATAAGGGGGGGACTCTTATATTCGGGACATAAAAACACATAAGGGGGGACCCTTATATCCGGGACATAAAAACACATAAGGGGGGACCCTTATATCCCCGACATAAAAACACATAAGGGGGGACCCTTATATCCGGGACATAAAAACACATAAGGGGGGACCCTTATATCCGGGACATAAAAACACATAAGGGGGGACCCTTATATCCCCGACATAAAAACACATAAGGGGGGACCCTTATATCCCCGACATAAAAACACGTAAGGGGGGACCCTTATATCCCCGACATTAAAACACATAAGAGGGGACCCTTATATCCGGGACATGAAACACATAATGGGCAGACCCTTATATCCGGGACATGAAACACATAATGGGCAGACCCTTATATCCGGGACATGAAACACATAATAGGCAGACCCTTATATCCGGGACATGAAAAACATAAGGGGGGACCCTTATACCCCCGACATAAAAACACATAAGGGGGGACCCTTATATCCCCGACATAAAAACACATAAGGGGGGACCCTTATATCCCCGACATAAAAACACATAAGGGGTGATCCTTATATCCCCGACATAAAAACACATAAGGGGGGACCCTGATATCCCCGACATAAAAACACATAAGGGGGGACCCTTATATCTCCAACATAAAAACACATAAGGGGGGACCCTTATATCCGGGACATAAAAACACATAAGGGGGGACCCTTATATCCGGGACATAAAAACACATAAGGGGGGACCCTTATATCCCCGACATAAAAACATATAAGGGGGGACCCTTATATCCGGGACATAAAAACACAAAGGGGGGACCCTTATATCCGGGACATAAAAACACATAAGGGGGGACCCTTATATCCCCGACATAAAAACACATAAGGGGGGACCCTTATATCCGGGACATAAAAACACATAAGGGGGGACCCTTATATCCCCGACATAAAAACACATAAGGGGGGGACCCTTATATCCCCGACATAAAAACACATAAGGGGGGACCCTTATATCCCCGACATAAAAACACATAAGGGGGGACCCTTATATCCGGGACATAAAAACACATAAGGGGGGACCCTTATATCCGCCACATAAAAACACATAAGGGGGAACACTTATATCCCCGACATAAAAACACATAAGGGGGGGCCCTTATATCCGGGACATGAAACACATAATGGGCAGACCCTTATATCCGGGACATGAAACACATAAGGGGGGACCCTTATATCCCCGACATAAAAACACATAAGGGGGGACCCTTATATCTCCAACATAAAAACACATAAAGGGGGACCCTTATATCCGGGAAATAAAAACACATAAGGGGGGGCACTTATATCCGGGACATAAAAACACATAAGGGGGGGACTCTTATATCCGGGACATAAAAACACATAAGGGGGGACCCTTATATCCCCGACATAAAAACACATAAGGGGGGACCCTTATATCCCCGACATAAAAACACATAAGGGGGGACCCTTATATCCCCGACATAAAAACACATAAGGGGGGACCCTTATATCCCCGACATAAAAACACATAAGGGGGGACCCTTATATCCGCGACATAAAAACACATAAGGGGGGACCCTTATATCCGGGACATAAAAACACATAAGCGGGGACCCTTATATCCGGGAAATGAAACACATAATGGGCAGACCCTTATATCCGGGACATGAAACACATAAGGGGGGACCCTTTTATCCCCGACATAAAAACCCATAAGGGGGGACCCTTATATCCGGGAAATAAAAACACATAAGGGGGGGCACTTATATCCGGGACATAAAAACACATAAGGGGGGACCCTCAAATCCCCGACATAAAAACACATAAGGGGGGACCCTTATATCCGGGACATAAAAACACATAAAGGGGGACCCTTATATCCGGGACATAAAAACACATAAGGGGGGACCCTTATATCCGGGACATAAAAACACATAAGGGGGGACCCTTATATCCGGGACATAAAAACACATAAGGGGGGACCCTTATATCCCCGACATAAAAACACATAAGGGGGGACCCTTATATCCGGGACATAAAAACACATAAGGGGGGACCCTTATATCCGGGACATAAAAACACATAAGGGGGGACCCTTATATCCCCGACATAAAAACACATAAGGGGGGACCCTTATATCCGGGACATAAAAACACATAAGGGGGGACCCTTATATCCCCGACATAAAAACACATAAGGGGGGACCCTTATATCCCCGACATAAAAACACATAAGGGGGGACCCTTATATCCCGGACATAAAAACACATAAGGGGGGACCCTTATATCCCCGACATAAAAACACATAAGGGGGGACCCTTATATCCCCGACATAAAAACACATAAGGGGGGACCCTTATATCCGGGACATAAAAACACATAAGCGGGGACCCTTATATCCGGGAAATGAAACACATAATGGGCAGACCCTTATATCCGGGACATGAAACACATAAGGGGGGACCCTTTTATCCCCGACATAAAAACCCATAAGGGGGGACCCTTATATCCCCGACATAAAAACACATAAGGGGGGACCCTTATATCCCCCACATAAAAACACTTAAGGGGGACCCTTATATCCGGGACATAAAAACTTATAAGGGGGGACCCTTATATCCGGGACATAAAAACACATAAGGGGGGACCCTTATATCCGGGACATGAAACACATAATAGGCAGACCCTTATATCCGGGACATAAAACACATAAGGGGGGACCCTTATATCCCCGACATAAAAACACATAAGGGGGGACCCTTATATCCGGGACATAAAAACACATAAGGGGGGACCCTTATATCCGGGACATAAAAACACATAAGGGGGGACCCTTATATCCGGGACATAAAAACACATAAGGGGTGACCCTTATATCCGGGACATAAAAACACATAAGGGGGGACCCTTATATCCGGGACATAAAAACACATAAGGGGGGACCCTTATATCCCCGACATAAAAACACATAAGGGGGGACCCTTATATCCGGGACATAAAAACACATAAGGGGGGACCCTTATATCCCCGACATAAAAACACATAAGGGGGGACCCTTATATCCCCGACATAAAAACACATAAGGGGGGACCCTTATATCCCCGACATAAAAACACATAAGGGGGGACCCTTATATCCCCGACATAAAAACACATAAGGGGGGACCCTTATATCCGGGACATAAAAACACATAAGCGGGACCCTTATATCCGGGAAATGAAACACATAATGGGCAGACCCTTATATCCGGGACATGAAACACATAAGGGGGGACCCTTTTATCCCCGACATAAAAACCCATAAGGGGGGACCCTTATATCCCCGACATAAAAACACATAAGGGGGGACCCTTATATCCCCCACATAAAAACACTTAAGGGGGACCCTTATATCCGGGACATAAAAACTTATAAGGGGGGACCCTTATATCCGGGACATAAAAACACATAAGGGGGGACCCTTATATCCGGGACATGAAACACATAATAGGCAGACCCTTATATCCGGGACATAAAACACATAAGGGGGGACCCTTATATCCCCGACATAAAAACACATAAGGGGGGACCCTTATAACCGGAACATAAAAACACATAAGGGGGGACCCTTATATCCCCGACATAAAAACACATAAGGGGGGACCCTTATATCCGGGACATAAAAACTTATAAGGGGGACCCTTATATCCGCCACATAAAAACACATAAGGGGGGACCCTTATATCCCCGACATAAAAACACATAAGGGGGGGCCCTTATATCCGGGACATGAAACACATAATGGGCAGACCCTTATATCCGGGACATGAAACACATAAGGGGGGACCCTTATATCCCCGACATAAAACACATAAAGGGGGGCCCTTATATCCCCGACATAAAAACACATAAGGGGGGACCCTTATATCCCCGACATAAAAACACATAAGGGGGGACCCTTATATCCGGGACATAAAAACTTATAAGGGGGGACCCTTATATCCGGGACATAAAAAAACATAAGGGGGGACCCTTATATCCGGGACTTAAAAACACATAAGGGGGGACCCTTATATCCCCGAGATAAAAACACATAAGGGGGGACCCTTATATCCGGGACATAAAAACGCATAAGGTGGGACCCTTATATCCGGGACATAAAAACACATAAGGGGGGGACTCTTATATCCGGGACATAAAAACACATAAGGGGGGACCCTTATATCCGGGACATAAAAACACATAAGGGGGGACCCTTATATCCCCGACATAAAAACACATAAGGGGGATTCTTATATCCGGGACATAAAAACACATAAGGGGGGACCCTTATATCCCCGACATAAAAACACATAAGGGGGGACCCTTATATCCCCGACATAAAAACACATAAGGGGGGACCCTTATATCCCCGACATAAAAACACGTAAGGGGGGACCCTTATATCCCCGACATAAAAACACATAAGGGGGGACCCTTATATCCGGGACATGAAACACATAATGGGCAGACCCTTATATCCGGGACATGAAACACATAATAGGCAGACCCTTATATCCGGGACATGAAAAACATAAGGGGGACCCTTATACCCCCGACATAAAAACACATAAGGGGGGACCCTTATATCCCCGACATAAAAACACATAAGGGGGGACCCTTATATCCCCGACATAAAAACACATAAGGGGTGATCCTTATATCCCCGACATAAAAACACATAAGGGGGGACCCTTATATCCCCGACATAAAAACACATAAGGGGGGACCCTTATATCTCCAACATAAAAACACATAAGGGGGGACCCTTATATCCGGGACATAAAAACACATAAGGGGGGACCCTTATATCCGGGACATAAAAACACATAAGGGGGGACCCTTATATCCCCGACATAAAAACACATAAGGGGGGACCCTTATATCCGGGACATAAAAACACATAAGGGGGGACCCTTATATCCGGGACATAAAAACACATAAGGGGGGACCCTTATATCCCCGACATAAAAACACATAAGGGGGGGCCCTTATATCCCCGACATAAAAACACATAAGGGGGGACCCTTATATCCCCGACATAAAAACACATAAGGGGGGACCCTTATATCCGGGACATAAAAACACATATCCGCCACATAAAAACACATAAGGGGGGACACTTATATCCCCGACATAAAAACACATAAGGGGGGGCCCTTATATCCGGGACATGAAACACATAATGGGCAGACCCTTATATCCGGGACATGAAACACATAAGGGGGGACCCTTATATCCCCGACATAAAAACACATAAGGGGGGACCCTTATATCTCCAACATAAAAACACATAAGGGGGGACCCTTATATCCGGGAAATAAAAACACATAAGGGGGGGCACTTATATCCGGGACATAAAAACACATAAGGGGGGACCCTCATATCCCCGACATAAAAACACATAAGGGGGGACCCTTATATCCGGGACATAAAAACACATAAAGGGGGACCCTTATATCCGGGACATAAAAACACATAAGGGGGGACCCTTATATCTGGGACATAAAAACACATAAGGGGGGACCCTTATATCCGGGACATAAAAACACATAAGGGGGGACCCTTATATCCCCGACATAAAAACACATAAGGGGGGACCCTTATATCCGGGACATAAAAACACATAAGGCTGGACCCTTATATCCCCGACATAAAAACACATAAGGGGGGACCCTTATATCCGGGACATAAAAACACATAAGGGGGGGACTCTTATATCCGGGACATAAAAACACATAAGGGGGGACCCTTATATCCGGGACATAAAAACACATAAGGGGGGACCCTTATATCCCCGACATAAAAACACATAAGGGGGGACCCTTATATCTCCAACATAAAAACACATAAGGGGGGACCCTTATATCCGGGACATAAAAACACATAAGGGGGGACCCTTATATCCGGGACATAAAAACACATAAGGGGGGACCCTTATATCCCCGACATAAAAACACATAAGGGGGGACCCTTATATCCGGGACATAAAAACACATAAGGGGGGACCCTTATATCCGGGACATAAAAACACATAAGGGGGGACCCTTATATCCCCGACATAAAAACACATAAGGGGGGGCCCTTATATCCCCGACATAAAAACACATAAGGGGGGACCCTTATATCCCCGACATAAAAACACATAAGGGGGGACCCTTATATCCGGGACATAAAAACACATATCCGCCACATAAAAACACATAAGGGGGGACACTTATATCCCCGACATAAAAACACATAAGGGGGGGCCCTTATATCCGGGACATGAAACACATAATGGGCAGACCCTTATATCCGGGACATGAAACACATAAGGGGGGACCCTTATATCCCCGACATAAAAACACATAAGGGGGGACCCTTATATCTCCAACATAAAAACACATAAGGGGGGACCCTTATATCCGGGAAATAAAAACACATAAGGGGGGGCACTTATATCCGGGACATAAAAACACATAAGGGGGGACCCTCATATCCCCGACATAAAAACACATAAGGGGGGACCCTTATATCCGGGACATAAAAACACATAAAGGGGGACCCTTATATCCGGGACATAAAAACACATAAGGGGGGACCCTTATATCTGGGACATAAAAACACATAAGGGGGGACCCTTATATCCGGGACATAAAAACACATAAGGGGGGACCCTTATATCCCCGACATAAAAACACATAAGGGGGGACCCTTATATCCGGGACATAAAAACACATAAGGCTGGACCCTTATATCCCCGACATAAAAACACATAAGGGGGGACCCTTATATCCGGGACATAAAAACACATAAGGGGGGGACTCTTATATCCGGGACATAAAAACACATAAGGGGGGACCCTTATATCCGGGACATAAAAACACATAAGGGGGGACCCTTATATCCCCGACATAAAAACACATAAGGGGGGACCCTTATATCCGGGACATAAAAACACATAAGGGGGGACCCTTATATCCCCGACATAAAAACACATAAGGGGGGACCCTTATATCCCCGACATAAAAACACATAAGTGCGGACCCTTATATCCCCGACATAAAAACACATAAGGGGGGACCCTTATATCCCCGACATAAAAACACATAAGGGGGGACCCTTATATCCCCGACATAAAAACACATAAGGGGGGACCCTTATATCCGGGACATAAAAACACATAAGCGGGGACCCTTATATCCGGGAAATGAAACACATAATAGGCAGACCCTTATATCCGGGACATGAAACACATAAGGGGGGACCCTTTTATCCCCGACATAAAAACCCATAAGGGGGGACCCTTATATCCCCGACATAAAAACACATAAGGGGGGACCCTTATATCCCCCACATAAAAACACTTAAGGGGGACCCTTATATCCGGGACATAAAAACGTATAAGGGGGGACCCTTATATCCGGGACATAAAAACACATAAGGGGGGACCCTTATATCCGGGACATGAAACACATAATAGGCAGACCCTTATATCCGGGACATGAAACACATAAGGGGGGACCCTTATATCCCCGACATAAAAACACATAAGGGGGGACCCTTATATCCGGAACATAAAAACACATAAGGGGGGACCCTTATATCCCCGACATAAAAACACATAAGGGGGGACCCTTATATCCGGGACATAAAAACTTATAAGGGGGGACCCTTATATCCGCCACATAAAAACACATAAGGGGGGACCCTTATATCCCCGACATAAAAACACATAAGGGGGGGCCCTTATATCCGGGACATGAAACACATAATGGGCAGACCCTTATATCCGGGACATGAAACACATAAGGGGGGACCCTTATATCCCCGACATAAAACACATAAAGGGGGGCCCTTATATCCCCGACATAAAAACACATAAGGGGGGACCCTTATATCCCCGACATAAAAACACATAAGGGGGGACCCTTATATCCGGGACATAAAAACTTATAAGGGGGGACCCTTATATCCGGGACATAAAAAACATAAGGGGGAACCCTTATAACCGGGACATGAAACACATAGTAGGCAGACCCTTATATCCGGGACATGAAACACATAAGGGGGGACCCTTATATCCCTGACAAAAAAACACATAAGGGGGGGACTCTTATATCCGGGACATAAAAACACATAAGGGGGGACCCTTATATCCGGGACATAAAAACACATAAGGGGGGGACTCTTATATCCGGGACATAAAAACACATAAGGGGGGACCCTTATATCCGGGACATAAAAACACATAAGGGGGGACCCTTATATCCGGGACATAAAAACACATAAGGGGGGACCCTTATATCCCCGACATAAAAACACATAAGGGGGGACCCTTATATCCCCACATAAAAACACATAAGGGGGGGCCCTTATATCCCCGACATAAAAACACATAAGGGGGGACCCTTATATCCCCGACATAAAAACACATAAGGGGGGACCCTTATATCCGGGACATAAAAACACATAAGGGGGGACCCTTATATCCGGGACATAAAAACTTATAAGGGGGGACCCTTATATCCGCCACATAAAAACACATAAGGGGGGACCCTTATATCCCCGACATAAAAACACATAAGGGGGGGCCCTTATATCCGGGACATGAAACACATAATGGGCAGACCCTTATATCCGGGACATGAAACACATAAGGGGGGACTCTTATATCCGGAACATAAAAACACATAAGGGGAGACCCTTATATCCCCGACATAGAAACACATAAGGGGGGACCCTTATATCCGGGACATAAAAACACATAAGGGGGGACCCTTATATCCGGGACATAAAAACACATAAGGGGGGACCCTTATATCCGGGACATAAAAACACATAAGGGGGGACCCTTATATCCGGGACATAAAAACACATAAGGGGGGACCCTTATATCCGGGACATAAAAACACATAAGGGGGGACCCTTATATCCCCGACATAAAAACACATAAGGGGGGACCCTTATATCCGGGACATACAAACACATAAGGGGGGACCCTTATATCCCCGACATAAAAACACATAAGGGGGGACCCTTATATCCCCGACATAAAAACACATAAGGGGGGTCCCTTATATCCCCGACATAAAAACACGTAAGGGGGGACCCTTATATCCCCGACATAAAAACACATAAGGGGGGACCCTTATATCCGGGACATGAAACACATAATGGGCAGACCCTTATATCCGGGACATGAAACACATAATGGGCAGACCCTTATATCCGGGACATGAAACACATAATAGGCAGACCCTTATATCCGGGACATGAAAAACATAAGTGGGGACCCTTATACCCCCGACATAAAAACACATAAGGGGGGACCCTTATATCCCCGACATAAAAACACATAAGGGGGGACCCTTATATCCCCGACATAAAAACACATAAGGGGTGATCCTTATATCCCCGACATAAAAACACATAAGGGGGGACCCTTATATCCCCGACATAAAAACACATAAGGGGGGACCCTTATATCTCCAACATAAAAACACATAAGGGGGGACCCTTATATCCGGGACATAAAAACACATAAGGGGGGACCCTTATATCCGGGACATAAAAACACATAAGGGGGGACCCTTATATCCCCGACATAAAAACATATAAGGGGGGACCCTTATATCCGGGACATAAAAACACAAAGGGGGGACCCTTATATCCGGGACATAAAAACACATAAGGGGGGACCCTTATATCCCCGACATAAAAACACATAAGGGGGGACCCTTATATCCGGGACATAAAAACACATAAGGGGGGACCCTTATATCCCCGACATAAAAACACATAAGGGGGGACCCTTATATCCCCGACATAAAAACACATAAGGGGGGACCCTTATATCCCCGACATAAAAACACATAAGGGGGGACCCTTATATCCGCCACATAAAAACACATAAGGGGGGACACTTATATCCCCGACATAAAAACACATAAGGGGGGGCCCTTATATCCGGGACATGAAACACATAATGGGCAGACCCTTATATCCGGGACATGAAACACATAAGGGGGGACCCTTATATCCCCGACATAAAAACACATAAGGGGGGACCCTTATATCTCCAACATAAAAACACATAAAGGGGGACCCTTATATCCGGGAAATAAAAACACATAAGGGGGGGCACTTATATCCGGGACATAAAAACACATAAGGGGGGACCCTCATATCCCCGACATAAAAACACATAAGGGGGGACCCTTATATCTGGGACATAAAAACACATAAAGGGGGACCCTTATATCCGGGACATAAAAACACATAAGGGGGGACCCTTATATCCGGGACATAAAAACACATAAGGGGGGACCCTTATATCCGGGACATAAAAACACATAAGGGGGGACCCTTATATCCCCGACATAAAAACACATAAGGGGGGACCCTTATATCCGGGACATAAAAACACATAAGGGGGGACCCTTATATCCCCGACATAAAAACACATAAGGGGGGACCCTTATATCCGGGACATAAAAACACATAAGGGGGGGACTCTTATATCCGGAACATAAAAACACATAAGGGGGGACCCTTATATCCGGGACATAAAAACACATAAGGGGGGACCCTTATATCCCCGACATAAAAACACATAAGGGGGGACCCTTATATCCGGGACATAAAAACACATAAGGGGGGACCCTTATATCCCCGACATAAAAACACATAAGGGGGGACCCTTATATCCCCGACATAAAAACACATAAGGGGGGACCCTTATATCCCCGACATAAAAACACGTAAGGGGGGACCCTTATATCCCCGACATAAAAACACGTAAGGGGGGACCCTTATATCCCCGACATAAAAACACATAAGGGGGGACCCTTATATCCGGGACATAAAAACACATAAGGGGGGACCCTTATATCCGGGACATGAAACACATAATGGGCAGACCCTTATATCTGGGACATGAAACACATAATGGGCAGACCCTTATATCCGGGACATGAAACACATAATAGGCAGACCCTTATATCCGGAACATGAAACACATAAGGGGGGACCCTTATATCCCCGACATAAAAACACATAAGGGGGGACCCTTATATCCGGAACATAAAAACACATAAGGGGGGACCCTTATATCCCCGACATAAAAACACATAAGGGGGGACCCTTATATCCGGGACATAAAAACACATAAGGGGGGACCCTTTTATCCCCGACATAAAAACACATAAGGGGGGACCCTTATATCCGGGACATAAAAACACATAAGGGGGGACCCTTATATCCGGGACATAAAAACACATAAGGGGGGGACTCTTATATCCGGGACATAAAAACACATAAGGGGGGACCCTTATATCCGGGACATAAAAACACATAAGGGGGGACCCTTATATCCCCGACATAAAAACACATAAGGGGGGACCCTTATATCCGGGACATAAAAACACATAAGGGGGGAAGCTTATATCCGGGACATAAAAACACATAAGGGGGGACCCTTATATCCGGGACATAAAAACACATAAGGGGGGACCCTTATATCCCCGACATAAAAACACATAAGGGGGGACCCTTATATCCCCGACATAAAAACACATAAGGGGGGACCCTTATATCCCCGACATAAAAACACATAAGGGGGGACCCTTATATCCGGGACATAAAAACACATAAGGGGGGACCCTTATATCCGGGACAAAAAAACACATAAGGGGGGGACTCTTACATCCGGGACATAAAAACACATAAGGGGGGACCCTTATATCCGGGACATAAAAACACATAAGGGGGGACCCTTATATCCCCGACATAAAAACACATAAGGGGGGACCCTTATATCCGGGACATAAAAACACATAAGGGGGGACCCTTATATCCCCGACATAAAAACACATAAGGGGGGACCCTTATATCCCCGACATAAAAACACATAAGGGGGGACCCTTATATCCCCGACATAAAAACACGTAAGGGGGGACCCTTATATCCCCGACATAAAAACACATAAGGGGGGACCCTTATATCCGGGACATGAAACACATAATGGGCAGACCCTTATATCCGGGACATGAAACACATAATGGGCAGACCCTTATATCCGGGACATGAAACACATAATAGGCAGACCCTTATATCCTTTACATGAAAAACATAAGGGGGGACCCTTATATCCCCGACATAAAAACACATAAGGGGGGACCCTTATATTCCCGACATAAAAACACATAAGGGGGGACCCTTATATCCCCGACATAAAAACACATAAGGGGTGATCCTTATATCCCCGACATAAAAACACATAAGGGGGGACCCTCATATCTCCAACATAAAAACACATAAGGGGGGACCCTTATATCCGGGACATAAAAACACATAAGGGGGGACCCTTATATCCGGGACATAAAAACACATAAGGGGGGACCCTTATATCCCCGACATAAAAACACATAAGGGGGGACCCTTATATTCGGGACATAAAAACACAAAGGGGGGACCCTTATATCCGGGACATAAAAACACATAAGGGGGGACCCTTCTATCCCCGACATAAAAACACATAAGGGGGGACCCTTATATCCCCCACATAAAAACACTTAAGGAGGACCCTTATATCCGGGACATAAAAACTTATAAGGGGGGACCCTTATATCCGGGACATAAAAACACATAAGGGGGGACCCTTATATCCGGGACATAAAAACACATAAGGGGGGGACTCTTACATCCGGGACATAAAAACACATAAGGGGGGACCCTTATATCCGGGACATAAAAACACATAAGGGGGGACCCTTATATCCCCGACATAAAAACACATAAGGGGGGACCCTTATATCCGGGACATAAAAACACATAAAGGGGGACCCTTATATCCCCGAAATAAAAACACATAAGGGGGGACCCTTATATCCCCGACATAAAAACACGTAAGGGGGGACCCTTATATCCCCGACATAAAAACACATAAGGGGGGACCCTTATATCCGGGACATGAAACACATAATGGGCAGACCCTTATATCCGGGACATGAAACACATAATGGGCAGACCCTTATATCCGGGACATGAAACACATAATAGGCAGACCCTTATATCCTTTACATGAAAAACATAAGGGGGGACCCTTATACCCGCGACATAAAAACACATAAGGGGGGACCCTTATATTCGGGACATAAAAACACAAAGGGGGGACCCTTATATCCGGGACATAAAAACACATAAGGGGGGACCCTTATATCCCCGACATAAAAACACATAAGGGGGGACCCTTATATTCGGGACATAAAAACACAAAGGGGGGACCCTTATATCCGGGACATAAAAACACATAAGGGGGGACCCTTCTATCCCCGACATAAAAACACATAAGGGGGGACCCTTATATCCCCCACATAAAAACACTTAAGGAGGACCCTTATATCCGGGACATAAAAACTTATAAGGGGGGACCCTTATATCCGGGACATAAAAACACATAAGGGGGGACCCTTATATCCGGGACATAAAAACACATAAGGGGGGGACTCTTACATCCGGGACATAAAAACACATAAGGGGGGACCCTTATATCCGGGACATAAAAACACATAAGGGGGGACCCTTATATCCCCGACATAAAAACACATAAGGGGGGACCCTTATATCCGGGACATAAAAACACATAAGGGGGGACCCTTATATCCCCGACATAAAAACACATAAGGGGGGACCCTTATATCCCCGACATAAAAACACGTAAGGGGGGACCCTTATATCCCCGACATAAAAACACATAAGGGGGGACCCTTATATCCGGGACATGAAACACATAATGGGCAGACACTTATATCCGGGACATGAAACACATAATGGGCAGACCCTTATATCCGGGACATGAAACACATAATAGGCAGACCCTTATATCCTTTACATGAAAAACATAAGGGGGGACCCTTATACCCCCGACATAAAAACACATAAGGGGGGACCCTTATATCCCCGACATAAAAACACATAAGGGGGGACCCTTATATCCCCGACATAAAAACACATAAGGGGTGATCCTTATATCCCCGACATAAAAACACATAAGGGGGGACCCTCATATCTCCAACATAAAAACACATAAGGGGGGACCCTTATATCCGGGACATAAAAACACATAAGGGGGGACCCTTATATCCGGGACATAAAAACACATAAGGGGGGACCCTTATATCCCCGACATAAAAACACATAAGGGGGGACCCTTATATTCGGGACATAAAAACACAAAGGGGGGACCCTTATATCCGGGACATAAAAACACATAAGGGGGGACCCTTCTATCCCCGACATAAAAACACATAAGGAGGGACCCTTATATCCCCCACATAAAAACACTTAAGGAGGACCCTTATATCCGGGACATAAAAACTTATAAGGGGGGACCCTTATATCTGGGACATAAAAACACATAAGGGGGGACCCTTATATCTGGGACATGAAACACATAATAGGCAGACCCTTATATCCGGGACATGAAACACATAAGGGGGGACCCTTATATCCCCGACATAAAAACACATAAGGGGGGACCCTTATATCCGGAACATAAAAACACATAAGGGGGGACCCTTATATCCCCGACATAAAAACACATAAGGGGGGACCCTTATATCCGGAACATAAAAACACATAAGGGGGGACCCTTATATCCCCGACATAAAAACACATAAGGGGGGACCCTTATATCCGGGACATGAATAACTTATAAGGGGGGACCCTTATATCCGCCACATAAAAACACATAAGGGGGGACCCTTATATCCCCGACATAAAAACACATAAGGGGGGGCCCTTATATCCGGGACATGAAACACATAATGGGCAGACCCTTATATCCGGGACATGAAACACATAAGGGGGGACTCTTATATCCCCGACATAAAAACACATAAGGGGGGACCCTTATATCTCCAACATAAAAACACATAAGGGGGGACCCTTATATCCGGGACATAAAAACACATAAGGGGGGACCCTTATATCCGGAACATAAAAACACATAAGGGGGGACCCTTATATCCCCGACATAAAAACACATAAGGGGGGACCCTTATATCCGGGACATAAAAACACATAAGGGGGGACCCTTATATCCGGGACATAAAAACACATAAGGGGGGACCCTTATATCCGGGACATAAAAACACATAAGGGGGGACCCTTATATCCCCGACATAAAAACACATAAGGGGGGACCCTTATATCCGGGACATAAAAACACATAAGGGGGGACCCTTATATCCGGGACATAAAAACACATAAGGGGGGGACTCTTATATCCGGGACATAAAAACACATAAGGGGGGACCCTTATATCCGGGACATAAAAACACATAAGGGGGGACCCTTATATCCCCGACCTAAAAACACATAAGGGGGGACCCTTATATCCCCGACATAAAAACACATAAGGGGGGACCCTTATATCCCCGACATAAAAACACGTAAGGGGGGACCCTTATATCCCCGACATAAAAACACATAAGGGGGGACCCTTATATCCGGGACATGAAACACATAATGGGCAGACCCTTATATCCGGGACATGAAACACATAATGGGCAGACCCTTATATCCGGGACATGAAACACATAATAGGCAGACCCTTATATCCGGGACATGAAAAACATAAGGGGGGACCCTTATACCCCAGACATAAAAACACATAAGGGGGGACCCTTATATCCCCGACATAAAAATACATAAGGGGGGACCCTTATATCCCCGACATAAAAACACATAAGGGGTGATCCTTATATCCCCGACATAAAAACACATAAGGGGGGACCCTTATATCCCCGACATAAAAACACATAAGGGGGGACCCTTATATCTCCAACATAAAAACACATAAGGGGGGACCCTTATATCCGGGACATAAAAACACATAAGGGGGGACCCTTATATCCGGGACATAAAAACACATAAGGGGGGACCCTTATATCCCCGACATAAAAACATATAAGGGGGGACCCTTATATCCGGGACATAAAAACACAAAGGGGGGACCCTTATATCCGGGACATAAAAACACATAAGGGGGGACCCTTATATCCCCGACATAAAAACACATAAGGGGGGACCCTTATATCCGGGACATAAAAACACATAAGGGGGGACCCTTATATCCCCGACATAAAAACACATAAGGGGGGACCCTTATATCCCTGACATAAAAACACATAAGGGGGGACCCTTATATCCGGGACATAAAAACACATAAGGGGGGACCCTTATATCCGCCACATAAAAACACATAAGGGGGGACACTTATATCCCCGACATAAAAACACATAAGGGGGGGCCCTTATATCCGGGACATGAAACACATAATGGGCAGACCCTTATATCCGGGACATGAAACACATAAGGGGGGACCCTTATATCCCCGACATAAAAACACATAAGGGGGGACCCTTATATCTCCAACATAAAAACACATAAAGGGGGACCCTTATATCCGGGAAATAAAAACACATAAGGGGGGGCACTTATATCCGGGACATAAAAACACATAAGGGGGGACCCTCATATCCCCGACATAAAAACACATAAGGGGGGACCCTTATATCCGGGACATAAAAACACATAAGGGGGGACCCTTATATCTTGGACATAAAAACACATAAGGGGGGACCCTTATATCCCCGACATAAAAACACATAAGGGGGGACCCTTATATCCGGGACATAAAAACACATAAGGGGGGACCCTTATATCCCCGACATAAAAACACATAAGGGGGGACCCTTATATCCGGGACATAAAAACACATAAGGGGGGGACTCTTATATCCGGGACATAAAAACACATAAGGGGGGACCCTTATATCCGGGACATAAAAACACATAAGGGGGGACCCTTATATCCTGGACATAAAAACACATAAGGGGGGACCCTTATATCCGGGACATAAAAACACATAAGGGGGGACCCTTATATCCCCGACATAAAAACACATAAGGGGGGACCCTTATATCCCCGACATAAAAACACGTAAGGGGGGACCCTTATATCCCCGACATAAAAACACGTAAGGGGGGACCCTTATATCCCCGACATAAAAACACATAAGGGGGGACCCTTATATCCCCGACATAAAAACACATAAGGGGGGACCCTTATATCCGGGACATGAAACACATAATGGGCAGACCCTTATATCTGGGACATGAAACACATAATGGGCAGACCCTTATATCCGGGACATGAAACACATAATAGGCAGACCCTTATATCCGGAACATGAAACACATAAGGGGGGACCCTTATATCCCAGACATAAAAACACATAAGGGGGGACCCTTATATCCGGAACATAAAAACACATAAGGGGGGACCCTTATATCCCCGACATAAAAACACATAAGGGGGGACCCTTATATCCGGGACATAAAAACACATAAGGGGGGACCCTTTTATCCCCGACATAAAAACACATAAGGGGGGACCCTTATATCCGGGACATAAAAACACATAAGGGGGGACCCTTATATCCGGGACATAAAAACACATAAGGGGGGGACTCTTATATCCGGGACATAAAAACACATAAGGGGGGACCCTTATATCCGGGACATAAAAACACATAAGGGGGGACCCTTATATCCCCGACATAAAAACACATAAGGGGGGACCCTTATATCCGGGACATAAAAACACATAAGGGGGGACCCTTATATCCGGGACATGAAACACATAATGGGCAGACCCTTATATCCGGGACATGAAACACATAATGGGCAGACCCTTATATCCGGGACATGAAACACATAAGGGGGGACCCTTATATCCCCGACATAAAAACACATAAGGGGGGACCCTTATATCTCCAACATAAAAACACATAAAGGGGGACCCTTATATCCGGGAAATAAAAACACATAAGGGGGGGCACTTATATCCGGGACATAAAAACACATAAGGGGGGACCCTCATATCCCCGACATAAAAACACATAAGGGGGGACCCTTATATCCGGGACATAAAAACACATAAAGGGGGACCCTTATATCCGGGACATAAAAACACATAAGGGGGGACCCTTATATCCGGGACATAAAAACACATAAGGGGGGACCCTTATATCCGGGACATAAAAACACATAAGGGGGGACCCTTATATCCCCGACATAAAAACACATAAGGGGGGACCCTTATATCCGGGACATAAAAACACATAAGGGGGGACCCTTATATCCCCGACATAAAAACACATAAGGGGGGACCCTTATATCCGGGACATAAAAACACATAAGGGGGGGACTCTTATATCCGGGACATAAAAACACATAAGGGGGGACCCTTATATCCGGGACATAAAAACACATAAGGGGGGACCCTTATATCCCCGACATAAAAACACATAAGGGGGGACCCTTATATCCGGGACATAAAAACACATAAGGGGGGACCCTTATATCCCCGACATAATAACACATAAGGGGGGACCCTTATATCCCCGACATAAAAACACATAAGGGGGGACCCTTATATCCCCGACATAAAAACACGTAAGGGGGGACCCTTATATCCCCGACATAAAAACACGTTAGGGGGGACCCTTATATCCCCGACATAAAAACACATAAGGGGGGACCCTTATATCCGGGACATAAAAACACATAAGGGGGGACCCTTATATCCGGGACATGAAACACATAATGGGCAGACCCTTATATCTGGGACATGAAACACATAATGGGCAGACCCTTATATCCGGGACATGAAACACATAATAGGCAGACCCTTATATCCGGAACATGAAACACATAAGGGGGGACCCTTATATCCCCGACATAAAAACACATAAGGGGGGACCCTTATATCCGGAACATAAAAACACATAAGGGGGGACCCTTATATCCCCGACATAAAAACACATAAGGGGGGACCCTTATATCCGGGACATAAAAACACATAAGGGGGGACCCTTTTATCCCCGACATAAAAACACATAAGGGGGGACCTTTATATCCGGGACATAAAAACACATAAGGGGGGACCCTTATATCCGGGACATAAAAACACATAAGGGGGGGACTCTTATATCCGGGACATAAAAACACATAAGGGGGGACCCTTATATCCGGGACATAAAAACACATAAGGGGGGACCCTTATATCCCCGACATAAAAACACATAAGGGGGGACCCTTATATCCGGGACATAAAAACACATAAGGGGGGAAGCTTATATCCGGGACATAAAAACACATGAGGGGGGACCCTTATATCCGGGACATAAAAACACATAAGGGGGGACCCTTATATCCCCGACATAAAAACACATAAGGGGGGACCCTTATATCCCCGACATAAAAACACATAAGGGGGGACCCTTATATCCCCGACATAAAAACACATAAGGGGGGACCCTTATATCCGGGACATAAAAACACATAAGGGGGGACCCTTATATCCGGGACAAAAAAACACATAAGGGGGGGACTCTTACATCCGGGACATAAAAACACATAAGGGGGGACCCTTATATCCGGGACATAAAAACACATAAGGGGGGACCCTTATATCCCCGACATAAAAACACATAAGGGGGGACCCTTATATCCGGGACATAAAAACACATAAGGGGGGACCCTTATATCCCCGACATAAAAACACATAAGGGGGGACCCTTATATCCCCGACATAAAAACACATAAGGGGGGACCCTTATATCCCCGACATAAAAACACGTAAGGGGGGACCCTTATATCCCCGACATAAAAACACATAAGGGGGGACCCTTATATCCGGGACATGAAACACATAATGGGCAGACCCTTATATCCGGGACATGAAACACATAATGGGCAGACCCTTATATCCGGGACATGAAACACATAATAGGCAGACCCTTATATCCTTTACATGAAAAACATAAGGGGGGACCCTTATATCCCCGACATAAAAACACATAAGGGGGGACCCTTATATCCCCGACATAAAAACACATAAGGGGGGACCCTTATATCCCCGACATAAAAACACATAAGGGGTGATCCTTATATCCCCGACATAAAAACACATAAGGGGGGACCCTCATATCTCCAACATAAAAACACATAAGGGGGGACCCTTATATCCGGGACATAAAAACACATAAGGGGGGACCCTTATATCCGGGACATAAAAACACATAAGGGGGGACCCTTATATCCCCGACATAAAAACACATAAGGGGGGACCCTTATATTCGGGACATAAAAACACAAAGGGGGGACCCTTATATCCGGGACATAAAAACACATAAGGGGGGACCCTTCTATCCCCGACATAAAAACACATAAGGGGGGACCCTTATATCCCCCACATAAAAACACTTAAGGAGGACCCTTATATCCGGGACATAAAAACTTATAAGGGGGGACCCTTATATCCGGGACATAAAAACACATAAGGGGGGACCCTTATATCCGGGACATAAAAACACATAAGGGGGGGACTCTTACATCCGGGACATAAAAACACATAAGGGGGGACCCTTATATCCGGGACATAAAAACACATAAGGGGGGACCCTTATATCCCCGACATAAAAACACATAAGGGGGGACCCTTATATCCGGGACATAAAAACACATAAAGGGGGACCCTTATATCCCCGAAATAAAAACACATAAGGGGGGACCCTTATATCCCCGACATAAAAACACGTAAGGGGGGACCCTTATATCCCCGACATAAAAACACATAAGGGGGGACCCTTATATCCGGGACATGAAACACATAATGGGCAGACCCTTATATCCGGGACATGAAACACATAATGGGCAGACCCTTATATCCGGGACATGAAACACATAATAGGCAGACCCTTATATCCTTTACATGAAAAACATAAGGGGGGACCCTTATACCCCCGACATAAAAACACATAAGGGGGGACCCTTATATTCGGGACATAAAAACACAAAGGGGGGACCCTTATATCCGGGACATAAAAACACATAAGGGGGGACCCTTATATCCCCGACATAAAAACACATAAGGGGGGACCCTTATATTCAGGACATAAAAACACAAAGGGGGGACCCTTATATCCGGGACATAAAAACACATAAGGGGGGACCCTTCTATCCCCGACATAAAAACACATAAGGGGGGACCCTTATATCCCCCACATAAAAACACTTAAGGAGGACCCTTATATCCGGGACATAAAAACTTATAAGGGGGGACCCTTATATCCGGGACATAAAAACACATAAGGGGGGACCCTTATATCCGGGACATAAAAACACATAAGGGGGGGACTCTTACATCCGGGACATAAAAACACATAAGGGGGGACCCTTATATCCGGGACATAAAAACACATAAGGGGGGACCCTTATATCCCCGACATAAAAACACATAAGGGGGGACCCTTATATCCGGGACATAAAAACACATAAGGGGGGACCCTTATATCCCCGACATAAAAACACATAAGGGGGGACCCTTATATCCCCGACATAAAAACACGTAAGGGGGGACCCTTATATCCCCGACATAAAAACACATAAGGGGGGACCCTTATATCCGGGACATGAAACACATAATGGGCAGACACTTATATCCGGGACATGAAACACATAATGGGCAGACCCTTATATCCGGGACATGAAACACATAATAGGCAGACCCTTATATCCTTTACATGAAAAACATAAGGGGGGACCCTTATACCCCCGACATAAAAACACATAAGGGGGGACCCTTATATCCCCGACATAAAAACACATAAGGGGGGACCCTTATATCCCCGACATAAAAACACATAAGGGGTGATCCTTATATCCCCGACATAAAAACACATAAGGGGGGACCCTCATATCTCCAACATAAAAACACATAAGGGGGGACCCTTATATCCGGGACATAAAAACACATAAGGGGGGACCCTTATATCCGGGACATAAAAACACATAAGGGGGGACCCTTATATCCCCGACATAAAAACACATAAGGGGGGACCCTTATATTCGGGACATAAAAACACAAAGGGGGGACCCTTATATCCGGGACATAAAAACACATAAGGGGGGACCCTTCTATCCCCGACATAAAAACACATAAGGGGGGACCCTTATATCCCCCACATAAAAACACTTAAGGAGGACCCTTATATCCGGGACATAAAAACTTATAAGGGGGGACCCTTATATCTGGGACATAAAAACACATAAGGGGGGACCCTTATATCTGGGACATGAAACACATAATAGGCAGACCCTTATATCCGGGACATGAAACACATAAGGGGGGACCCTTATATCCCCGACATAAAAACACATAAGGGGGGACCCTTATATCCGGAACATAAAAACACATAAGGGGGGACCCTTATATCCCCGACATAAAAACACATAAGGGGGGACCCTTATATCCGGAACATAAAAACACATAAGGGGGGACCCTTATATCCCCGACATAAAAACACATAAGGGGGGACCCTTATATCCGGGACATGAATAACTTATAAGGGGGGACCCTTATATCCGCCACATAAAAACACATAAGGGGGGACCCTTATATCCCCGACATAAAAACACATAAGGGGGGGCCCTTATATCCGGGACATGAAACACATAAGGGGGGACTCTTATATCCCCGACATAAAAACACATAAGGGGGGACCCTTATATCTCCAACATAAAAACACATAAGGGGGGACCCTTATATCCGGGACATAAAAACACATAAGGGGGGACCCTTATATCCGGAACATAAAAACACATAAGGGGGGACCCTTATATCCCCGACATAAAAACACATAAGGGGGGACCCTTATATCCGGGACATAAAAACACATAAGGGGGGACCCTTATATCCGGGACATAAAAACACATAAGGGGGGACCCTTATATCCGGGACATAAAAACACATAAGGGGGGACCCTTATATCCCCGACATAAAAACACATAAGGGGGGACCCTTATATCCGGGACATAAAAACACATAAGGGGGGACCCTTATATCCGGGACATAAAAACACATAAGGGGGGGACTCTTATATCCGGGACATAAAAACACATAAGGGGGGACCCTTATATCCGGGACATAAAAACACATAAGGGGGGACCCTTATATCCCCGACCTAAAAACACATAAGGGGGGACCCTTATATCCCCGACATAAAAACACATAAGGGGGGACCCTTATATCCCCGACATAAAAACACGTAAGGGGGGACCCTTATATCCCCGACATAAAAACACATAAGGGGGGACCCTTATATCCGGGACATGAAACACATAATGGGCAGACCCTTATATCCGGGACATGAAACACATAATGGGCAGACCCTTATATCCGGGACATGAAACACATAATAGGCAGACCCTTATATCCGGGACATGAAAAACATAAGGGGGGACCCTTATACCCCAGACATAAAAACACATAAGGGGGGACCCTTATATCCCCGACATAAAAATACATAAGGGGGGACCCTTATATCCCCGACATAAAAACACATAAGGGGTGATCCTTATATCCCCGACATAAAAACACATAAGGGGGGACCCTTATATCCCCGACATAAAAACACATAAGGGGGGACCCTTATATCTCCAACATAAAAACACATAAGGGGGGACCCTTATATCCGGGACATAAAAACACATAAGGGGGGACCCTTATATCCGGGACATAAAAACACATAAGGGGGGACCCTTATATCCCCGACATAAAAACATATAAGGGGGGACCCTTATATCCGGGACATAAAAACACAAAGGGGGGACCCTTATATCCAGGACATAAAAACACATAAGGGGGGACCCTTATATCCCCGACATAAAAACACATAAGGGGGGACCCTTATATCCGGGACATAAAAACACATAAGGGGGGACCCTTATATCCCCGACATAAAAACACATAAGGGGGGACCCTTATATCCCCGACATAAAAACACATAAGGGGGGACCCTTATATCCGGGACATAAAAACACATAAGGGGGGACCCTTATATCCGCCACATAAAAACACATAAGGGGGGACACTTATATCCCCGACATAAAAACACATAAGGGGGGGCCCTTATATCCGGGACATGAAACACATAATGGGCAGACCCTTATATCCGGGACATGAAACACATAAGGGGGGACCCTTATATCCCCGACATAAAAACACATAAGGGGGGACCCTTATATCTCCAACATAAAAACACATAAAGGGGGACCCTTATATCCGGGAAATAAAAACACATAAGGGGGGGCACTTATATCCGGGACATAAAAACACATAAGGGGGGACCCTCATATCCCCGACATAAAAACACATAAGGGGGGACCCTTATATCCGGGACATAAAAACACATAAGGGGGGACCCTTATATCTTGGACATAAAAACACATAAGGGGGGACCCTTATATCCCCGACATAAAAACACATAAGGGGGGACCCTTATATCCGGGACATAAAAACACATAAGGGGGGACCCTTATATCCCCGACATAAAAACACATAAGGGGGGACCCTTATATCCGGGACATAAAAACACATAAGGGGGGGACTCTTATATCCGGGACATAAAAACACATAAGGGGGGACCCTTATATCCGGGACATAAAAACACATAAGGGGGGACCCTTATATCCTGGACATAAAAACACATAAGGGGGGACCCTTATATCCGGGACATAAAAACACATAAGGGGGGACCCTTATATCCCCGACATAAAAACACATAAGGGGGGACCCTTATATCCCCGACATAAAAACACGTAAGGGGGGACCCTTATATCCCCGACATAAAAACACGTAAGGGGGGACCCTTATATCCCCGACATAAAAACACATAAGGGGGGACCCTTATATCCCCGACATAAAAACACATAAGGGGGGACCCTTATATCCGGGACATGAAACACATAATGGGCAGACCCTTATATCTGGGACATGAAACACATAATGGGCAGACCCTTATATCCGGGACATGAAACACATAATAGGCAGACCCTTATATCCGGAACATGAAACACATAAGGGGGGACCCTTATATCCCAGACATAAAAACACATAAGGGGGGACCCTTATATCCGGAACATAAAAACACATAAGGGGGGACCCTTATATCCCCGACATAAAAACACATAAGGGGGGACCCTTATATCCGGGACATAAAAACACATAAGGGGGGACCCTTTTATCCCCGACATAAAAACACATAAGGGGGGACCCTTATATCCGGGACATAAAAACACATAAGGGGGGACCCTTATATCCGGGACATAAAAACACATAAGGGGGGGACTCTTATATCCGGGACATAAAAACACATAAGGGGGGACCCTTATATCCGGGACATAAAAACACATAAGGGGGGACCCTTATATCCCCGACATAAAAACACATAAGGGGGGACCCTTATATCCGGGACATAAAAACACATAAGGGGGGACCCTTATATCCGGGACATAAAAACACATAAGGGGGGACCCTTATATCCCCGACATAAAAACATATAAGGGTGGACCCTTATATCCGGGACATAAAAACACAAAGGGGGGACCCTTATATCCGGGACATAAAAACACATAAGGGGGGACCCTTATATCCCCGACATAAAAACACATAAGGGGGGACCCTCATATCCGGGACATAAAAACACATAAGGGGGGACCCTTATATCCCCGACATAAAAACACATAAGGGGGGACCCTTATATCCCCGACATAAAAACACATAAGGGGGGACCCTTATATCCCCGACATAAAAACACATAAGGGGGGACCCTTATATCCGGGACATAAAAACACATAAGGGGGGACCCTTATATCCGCCACATAAAAACACATAAGGGGGGACACTTATATCCCCGACATAAAAACACATAAGGGGGGGCCCTTATATCCGGGACATGAAACACATAATGGGCAGACCCTTATATCCGGGACATGAAACACATAAGGGGGGACCCTTATATCCCCGACATAAAAACACATAAGGGGGGACCCTTATATCTCCAACATAAAAACACATAAAGGGGGACCCTTATATCCGGGAAACAGGGCCGGATTTGTGGAAAGGCCTCCAAAGCCCAGGACTAGGGCGACAAAATTTGCTACTGTTTGTGGGGCGGGTCACGGGTGACAGTCTAACTGCAGCTGTCACCCTCCTCCATGTGTCCGAGACTGTTAGCTAAACTGCCCGCCCCGCTGGCCGCTTTGCTCTGACTGTGTGTGAAGTGAGCAGAGCAGGCGGAGGCGGCTGCGGTAGCCTGGCTACGAGGAGGAGGAAGCCGGAGTACTAAGGAGGAGATCGAAAGCGTGCGCACCGGCAATGGAGTGATGTTGCCTGGATTTGAGTGAGCCTGCCTGCACCAGTGGCAGATTCTCGCTCCTGAGTCCCAGGCAGTTCAGGCTCCAGGCATCCAAGTGGCGGCAGGGACAGCGTGCAGATCTTTCAGCAGGGCGCACTCTGGCAATTATAATGCCTTCCACTGAAGCACAGTGCAGACCAGGAGACTGTAGATGGGAGGTTTTACTGTATGCGGTCTCGCGTTGCCGCTGGGGCTGATGGATGCATGAGAGCCCCAGGGCACAGGCACCGAGGAGAACAAGAAGACCCCCTTCCCTATTTATCTGCTGAGCACATCCCTGGCTCCAGCTTTCAGCGTCTGCACCCTGCCTGCACTCTGTAAGTGAAAGTGAACATAAGCTATGCCTGTGTAGTGTGTATGCTGCCGATGCTGCCCAGCTTCCTCTCCTCCTCAAGTTACATGACATTATTCTACCTCTGTCCCCCTTGACTTCAGCCTTAGCTAGATATCTTTCCCCTTTGCTATTTAGCACTCGGCAGCCTCTGTGTCAGCTATCATCCTCCCAGGTCAGATGAGGTCAAAAGTCTTGCAGCTGCCTTGCTGCTGGAGCTGACATTGCAGCGTGTGGAGGAAGGAGATAGCTTTAGTAAGATTCTGTGTCCCCCCCCACCTTTTTCCCTGTCTCTCTCTCCCCCCATCTCTCTTTCTCCCCCTCTCTCTGCCCCTCTCTCTCTTTCTCCCCATCTCTCTCTGCCCCCCTCTCTCTGCCTCCCTCACTCTTTCTCCCCCTCTCTCTGCCTCCCTCACTCTCTTTCTCCCCATCTCTCTGCCCCTCTCTCTCTTTCTCCCCATCTCTCTCTTTCTCCCCCTCTCTCTGCCCCTCTCTCTCTTTCTCCCCATCTCTCTCTGCCCCCTCTCTCTGCCTCCCTCACTCTTTCTCCCCCTCTCTCTGCCCCCCTCTCTCTGCCTCCCTCACTCTCTTTCTCCCCATCTCTCTGCCCCTCTCTCTCTTTCTCCCCATCTCTCTCTTTCTCCCCCTCTCTCTCTTTCTCCCCATCTCTCTCTGCCCCCCTCTCTCTGCCTCCCTCACTCTTTCTCCCCCTCTCTCTGCCCCCCTCTCTCTGCCTCCCTCACTCTCTTTCTCCCCATCTCTCTGCCCCTCTCTTTCTCCCCATCTCTCTCTGATCCCCTCTCTCTCTGCCCCTCTCTCTTTTTTACCCCATCTCTCTCTGCCCCTCTCTCTTTTTCTCCCCATCTTTCTCTGCCCCTCACTCTTTTTGCCCCTTTTTTCCCCCACCTCTCTCTTTCTGCCCCTCTTTCCCCCCACCTCTCTCTCTTTCTGCCCCTTTTTCTCCCCATCACTCTGCCCCCTCTCTCTCTGCCCCTCTCTCTCTTTCTCTCCCTCTCTCTCTGCCCCCCCGTCTCTCTCTGCTCCTCTCTCTCTCCCTCTCTCTCTCTCTCTCTCTCTCTCTCTCTGCACCCCTCTTTCTACCCATCTAAATCTGCACCACCTCTTTTTCTCCCTGCCTCTCTCTGCACCCTTCCCTCTTTCTCTCACCCTCTCTCTCTCCCCATCTCTGTCTGCTCCCTCTCACAACACACACATATATATGCACACATCATGCACACATATTCAACATTATATCCACATCGCACACATACACTCCACTCATATACAAGTATCACGCATATACTGCATATATCTGCACACATCAAACACATACCATACATATACACACATCACTCACACACACAATTTTATTTCCTGACACACTTTTGGGAGAGTGAATTCTCCCAGAGTAAAACAGAATGCCCCCGGGAGAGAACTTTGAATCATTCTAACGATTTCCAAATCTCACACCGGAGCACTAGAGCATAATGTGCATGCGCCAATTTTTGACATGTGCCATATGTGTCGCTGATCACAGTGGATCCTGTAAACATGTAGGTTCTGTCTGGGGTACATAGAGATCTATGCTGCTGTACAGGCAACATAGCTTATAGTATAGGGTGCTGCTACCTCTAGTGCTCCTGTTAGAAATATACTTCCGCAGCCTCCCAGGGGGCAATATATTTTGCTTTTATTGTGGAGGAATGTTTCTGTTTGGCAGCGGTAATTGGTGAGGATGTTAATAGTTGGAGAGGGCGGTTGATGACAGTGGGCCTTGGGTGGTAAAAAGTACAAATCCGGCCCTGCCAGGAAATAAAAACACATAAGGGGGGGCACTTATATCCGGGACATAAAAACACATAAGGGGGGACCCTCATATCCCCGACGTAAAAACACATAAGGGGGGACCCTTATATCCGGGACATAAAAACACATAAGGGGGGACCCTTATATCCGGGACATAAAAACACATAAGGGGGGACCCTTATATCCGGGACATAAAAACACATAAGGGGGGACCCTTATATCCCCGACATAAAAACACATAAGGGGGGACCCTTATATCCCCGACATAAAAACACGTAAGGGGGGACCCTTATATCCCCGACATAAAAACACATAAGGGGGGACCCTTATATCCCCGACATAAAAACACATAAGGGGGGACCCTTATATCCGGGACATAAAAACACATAAGGGGGGACCCTTATATCCGGGACATGAAACACATAAGGGGGGACCCTTATATCCGGGACATAAAAACACATAAGGGGGGACCCTTATATCCCCGACATAAAAACACATAAGGGGGGACCCTTATATCCGGGACATAAAAACACATAAGGGGGGACCCTTATATCCGGGACATAAAAACACATAAGGGGGGACCCTTATATCCCCGACATAAAAACACATAAGGGGGGACCCTTATATCCCCGACATAAAAACACATAAGGGGGGACCCTTATATCCGGGACATGAAACACATAATGGGCAGACCCTTATATCCGGGACATGAAACACATAATGGGCAGACCCTTATATCCGGGACATGAAACACATAATAGGCAGACCATTATATCCTTTACATGAAAAACATAAGGGGGGACCCTTATACCCCCGACATAAAAACACATAAGGGGGGACCCTTATATCCCCGACATAAAAACACATAAGGGGGGACCCTTATATCCCCGACATAAAAACACATAAGGGGTGATCCTTATATCCCCGACATAAAAACACATAAGGGAGGACCCTTATATCCCCGACATAAAAACACATAAGGGGGGACCCTTATATCTCCAACATAAAAACACATAAGGGGGGACCCTTATATCCAGGACATAAAAACACATAAGGGGGGACCCTTATATCCGGGACATAAAAACACATAAGGGGGGACCCTTATATCCCCGACATAAAAACACATAAGGGGGGACCCTTATATCCGGGACATAAAAACACAAAGTGGGGACCCTTATATCCGGGACATAAAAACACATAAGGGGGGACCCTTATATCCCCGACATAAAAACACATAAGGGGGGACCCTTATATCCCCCACATAAAAACACTTAAGGAGGACCCTTATATCCGGGACATAAAAACTTATAAGGGGGGACCCTTATATCCGGGACATAAAAACACATAAGGGGGGACCCTTATATCCGGGACATGAAACACATAATAGGCAGACCCTTATATCCGGGACATGAAACACATAAGGGGGGACCCTTATATCCCCGACATAAAAACACATAAGGGGGGACCCTTATATCCGGAACATAAAAACACATAAGGGGGGACCCTTATATCCCCGACATAAAAACACATAAGGGGGGACCCTTATATCCGGGACATGAATAACTTATAAGGGGGGACCCTTATATCCGCCACATAAAAACACATAAGGGGGGACCCTTATATCCCCGACATAAAAACACATAAGGGGGGGCCCTTATATCCGGGACATGAAACACATAATGGGCAGACCCTTATATCCGGGACATGAAACACATAAGGGGGGACCCTTATATCCCCGACATAAAAACGCATAAGGGGGGACCCTTATATCTCCAACATAAAAACACATAAGGGGGGACCCTTATATCCGGGACATAAAAACACATAAGGGGGGACCCTTATATCCGGAACATAAAAACACATAAGGGGGGACCCTTATATCCCCGACATAAAAACACATAAGGGGGGACCCTTATATCCGGGACATAAAAACACATAAGGGGGGACCCTTATATCCGGGACATAAAAACACATAAGGGGGGACCCTTATATCCGTATGACATAAAAACACATAAGGGGGGACCCTTATATCCGGGACATAAAAACACATAAGGGGGGACCCTTATATCCCCGACATAAAAACACATAAGGGGGGACCCTTATATCCCCGACATAAAAACACATAAGGGGGGACCCTTATATCCCCGACATAAAAACACATAAGGGGGGACCCTTATATCCCCGACATAAAAACACGTAAGCGGGGACCCTTATATCCCCGACATAAAAACACATAAGGGGGGACCCTTATATCCCCGACATAAAAACACATAAGGGGGGACCCTTATATCCGGGACATAAAAACACATAAGGGGGGACCCTTATATCCGGGACATGAAACACATAATGGGCAGACCCTTATATCTGGGACATGAAACACATAATGGGCAGACCCTTATATCCGGGACATGAAACACATAATAGGCAGACCCTTATATCCGGAACATGAAACACATAAGGGGGGACCCTTATATCCCCGACATAAAAACACATAAGGGGGGACCCTTATATCCGGAACATAAAAACACATAAGGGGGGACCCTTATATCCCCGACATAAAAACACATAAGGGGGGACCCTTTTATCCGGGACATAAAAACACATAAGGGGGGACCCTTTTATCCCCGACATAAAAACACATAAGGGGGGACCCTTATATCCGGGACATAAAAACACATAAGGGGGGACCCTTATATCCGGGACATAAAAACACATAAGGGGGGGACTCTTATATCCGGGACATAAAAACACATAAGGGGGGACCCTTATATCCGGGACATAAAAACACATAAGGGGGGACCCTTATATCCCCGACATAAAAACACATAAGGGGGGACCCTTATATCCGGGACATAAAAACACATAAGGGGGGACCCTTATATCCGGGACATAAAAACACATAAGGGGGGACCCTTATATCCCCGACATAAAAACACATAAGGGGGGACCCTTATATCCGGGACCTAAAAACACATAAGGGGGGACCCTTATATCCCCGACATAAAAACACATAAGGGGGGACCCTTATATCCGGGACATAAAAACACATAAGGGGGGACCCTTATATCCGGGACATAAAAACACATAAGGGGGGGACTCTTACATCCGGGACATAAAAACACATAAGGGGGGACCCTTATATCCGGGACATAAAAACACATAAGGGGGGACCCTTATATCCCCGACATAAAAACACATAAGGGGGGACCCTTATATCCGGGACATAAAAACACATAAGGGGGGACCCTTATATCCCCGACATAAAAACACATAAGGGGGGACCCTTATATCCCCGACATAAAAACACATAAGGGGGGACCCTTATATCCCCGACATAAAAACACGTAAGGGGGGACCCTTATATCCCCGACATAAAAACACATAAGGGGGGACCCTTATATCCGGGACATGAAACACATAATGGGCAGACCCTTATATCCGGGACATGAAACACATAATGGGCAGACCCTTATATCCGGGACATGAAACACATAATAGGCAGACCCTTATATCCTTTACATGAAAAACATAAGGGGGGACCCTTATACCCCCGACATAAAAACACATAAGGGGGGACCCTTTATATCCCCGACATAAAAACACATAAGGGGGGACCCTTATATCCCCGACATAAAAACACATAAGGGGTGATCCTTATATCTCCGACATAAAAACACATAAGGGAGGACCCTTATATCCCCGACATAAAAACACATAAGGGGGGACCCTTATATCTCCAACATAAAAACACATAAGGGGGGACCCTTATATCCGGGACATAAAAACACATAAGGGGGGACCCTTATATCCCCGACATAAAAACACATAAGGGGGGACCCTTATATCCCCGACATAAAAACACGTAAGGGGGGACCCTTATATCCCCGACATAAAAACACATAAGGGGGGACCCTTATATCCGGGACATAAAAACACATAAGGGGGGACCCTTATATCCGGGACATGAAACACATAATGGGCAGACCCTTATATCTGGGACATGAAACACATAATGGGCAGACCCTTATATCCGGGACATGAAACACATAATAGGCAGACCCTTATATCCGGAACATGAAACACATAAGGGGGGACCCTTATATCCCCGACATAAAAACACATAAGGGGGGACCCTTATATCCGGAACATAAAAACACATAAGGGGGGACCCTTATATCCCCGACATAAAAACACATAAGGGGGGACCCTTATATCCGGGACATAAAAACACATAAGGGGGGACCCTTTTATCCCCGACATAAAGACACATAAGGGGGGACCCTTATATCCGGGACATAAAAACACATAAGGGGGGACCCTTATATCCGGGACATAAAAACACATAAGGGGGGGACTCTTATATCCGGGACATAAAAACACATAATGGGGGACCCTTATATCCGGGACATAAAAACACATAAGGGGGGACCCTTATATCCCCGACATAAAAACACATAAGGGGGGACCCTTATATCCGGGACATAAAAACACATAAGGGGGGACCCTTATATCCGGGACATAAAAACACATAAGGGGGGACCCTTATATCCGGGACATAAAAACACATAAGGGGGGACCCTTATATCCGGGACATAAAAACACATAAGGGGGGACCCTTATATCCGGGACATAAAAACACATAAGGGGGGACCCTTATATCCCCGACATAAAAACACATAAGGGGGGACCCTTATATCCGGGACATAAAAACACATAAGGGGGGACCCTTATATCCGGGACATAAAAACACATAAGGGGGGGACTCTTACATCCGGGACATAAAAACACATAAGGGGGGACCCTTATATCCGGGACATAAAAACACATAAGGGGGGACCCTTATATCCGGGACATAAAAACACATAAGGGGGGACCCTTATATCCGGGACATAAAAACACATAAGGGGGGACTCTTATATCCGGGACATAAAAACACATAAGGGGGGACCCTTATATCCCCGACATAAAAACACATAAGGGGGGACCCTTATATCCGGGACATAAAAACACATAAGGGGGGACCCTTATATCCCCGACATAAAAACACATAAGGGGGGACCCTTATATCCCCGACATAAAAACACGTAAGGGGGGACCCTTATATCCCCGACATAAAAACACATAAGGGGGGACCCTTATATCCGGGACATGAAACACATAATGGGCAGACCCTTATATCCGGGACATGAAACACATAATGGGCAGACCCTTATATCCGGGACATGAAACACATAATAGGCAGACCCTTATATCCTTTACATGAAAAACATAAGGGGGGACCCTTATACCCCCGACATAAAAACACATAAGGGGGGACCCTTATATCCCCGACATAAAAACACATAAGGGGGGACCCTTATATCCCCGACATAAAAACACATAAGGGGTGATCCTTATATCTCCGACATAAAAACACATAAGGGAGGACCCTTATATCCCCGACATAAAAACACATAAGGGGGGACCCTTATATCTCCAACATAAAAACACATAAGGGGGGACCCTTATATCCGGGACATAAAAACACATAAGGGGGGACCCTTATATCCGGGACATAAAAACACATAAGGGGGGACCCTTATATCCCCGACATAAAAACACATAAGGGGGGACCCTTATATCCGGGACATAAAAACACATAAGGGGGGACCCTTATATCCGGGACATAAAAACACATAAGGGGGGACCCTTATATCCCCGACATAAAAACACATAAGGGGGGACCCTTATATCCCCCACATAAAAACACTTAAGGAGGACCCTTATATCCGGGACATAAAAACTTATAAGGGGGGACCCTTATATCCGGGACATAAAAACACATAAGGGGGGACCCTTATATCCGGGACATGAAACACATAATAGGCAGACCCTTATATCCGGGACATGAAACACATAAGGGGGGACCCTTATATCCCCGACATAAAAACACATAAGGGGGGACCCTTATATCCGGAACATAAAAACACATAAGGGGGGACCCTTATATCCCCGACATAAAAACACATAAGGGGGGACCCTTATATCCGGGACATGAATAACTTATAAGGGGGGACCCTTATATCCGCCACATAAAAACACATAAGGGGGGACCCTTATATCCCCGACATAAAAACACATAAGGGGGGGCCCTTATATCCGGGACATGAAACACATAATGGGCAGACCCTTATATCCGGGACATAAAACACATAAGGGGGGACCCTTATATCCCCGACATAAAAACACATAAGGGGGGACCCTTATATCTCCAACATAAAAACACATAAGGGGGGACCCTTATATCCGGGACATAAAAACACATAAGGGGGGACCCTTATATCCGGAACATAAAAACACATAAGGGGGGACCCTTATATCCCCGACATAAAAACACATAAGGGGGGACCCTTATATCCGGGACATAAAAACACATAAGGGGGGACCCTTATATCCGGGACATAAAAACACATAAGGGGGGACCCTTATATCCGGGACATAAAAACACATAAGGGGGGACCCTTATATCCGGGACATAAAAACACATAAGGGGGGACCCTTATATCCGGGACATAAAAACACATAAGGGGGGACCCTTATATCCGGGACATAAAAACACATAAGGGGGGACCCTTATATCCCCGACATAAAAACACATAAGGGGGGACCCTTATATCCGGGACATAAAAACACATAAGGGGGGACCCTTATATCCGGGACATAAAAACACATAAGGGGGGGACTCTTATATCCGGGACATAAAAACACATAAGGGGGGACCCTTATATCCGGGACATAAAAACACATAAGGGGGGACCCTTATATCCCCGACATAAAAACACATAAGGGGGGACCCTTATATCCCTGACATAAAAACACATAAGGGGGGACCCTTATATCCCCGACATAAAAACACGTAAGGGGGGACCCTTATATCCCCGACATAAAAACACATAAGGGGGGACCCTTATATCCGGGACATGAAACACATAATGGGCAGACCCTTATATCCGGGACATGAAACACATAATGGGCAGACCCTTATATCCGGGACATGAAACACATAATAGGCAGACCCTTATATCCGGGACATGAAAAACATAAGGGGGGACCCTTATACCCCCGACATAAAAACACATAAGGGGGGACCCTTATATCCCCGACATAAAAACACATAAGGGGGGACCCTTATATCCCCGACATAAAAACACATAAGGGGTGATCCTTATATCCCCGACATAAAAACACATAAGGGGGGACCCTTATATCCCCGACATAAAAACACATAAGGGGGGACCCTTATATCTCCAACATAAAAACACATAAGGGGGGACCCTTATATCCGGGACATAAAAACACATAAGGGGGGACCCTTATATCCGGGACATAAAAACACATAAGGGGGGACCCTTATATCCCCGACATAAAAACATATAAGGGGGGACCCTTATATCCGGGACATAAAAACACAAAGGGGGGACCCTTATATCCGGGACATAAAAACACATAAGGGGGGACCCTTATATCCCCGACACAAAAACACATAAGGGGGGACCCTTATATCCGGGACATAAAAACACATAAGGGGGGACCCTTATATCCCCGACATAAAAACACATAAGGGGGGACCCTTATATCCGGGACATAAAAACACATAAGGGGGGACCCTTTTATCCCCGACATAAAAACACATAAGGGGGGACCCTTATATCCGGGACATAAAAACACATAAGGGGGGACCCTTATATCCGGGACATAAAAACACATAAGGGGGGGACTCTTATATCTGGGACATAAAAACACATAAGGGGGGACCCTTATATCCGGGACATAAAAACACATAAGGGGGGACCCTTATATCCCCGACATAAAAACACATAAGGGGGGACCCTTATATCCGGGACATAAAAACACATAAGGGGGGACCCTTATATCCGGGACATAAAAACACATATGGGGGGACCCTTATATCCGGGACATAAAAACACATAAGGGGGGACCCTTATATCCCCGACATAAAAACACATAAGGGGGGACCCTTATATCCGGGATATAAAAACACATAAGGGGGGACCCTTATATCCCCGACATAAAAACACATAAGGGGGGACCCTTATATCCGGGACATAAAAACACATAAGGGGGGACCCTTATATCCGGGACATAAAAACACATAAGGGGGGGACTCATATCCGGGACATAAAAACACATAAGGGGGGACCCTTATATCCGGGACATAAAAACACATAAGGGGGGGACCCTTATATCCCCGACATAAAAACACATAAGGGGGGACCCTTATATCCGGGACATAAAAACACATAAGGGGGGACCCTTATATCCCCGACATAAAAACACATAAGGGGGGACCCTTATATCCCCGACATAAAAACACATAAGGGGGGACCCTTATATCCCCGACATAAAAACACGTAAGGGGGGACCCTTATATCCCCGACATAAAAACACATAAGGGGGGACCCTTATATCCGGGACATGAAACACATAATGGGCAGACCCTTATATCCGGGACATGAAACACATAATAGGCAGACCCTTATATCCTTTACATGAAAAACATAAAGGGGGACCCTTATACCCCCGACATAAAAACACATAAGGGAGGACCCTTATATCCCCGACATAAAAACACATAAGGGGGGACCCTTATATCCCCGACATAAAAACACATAAGGGGTGATCCTTATATCCCCGACATAAAAACACATAAGGGAGGACCCTTATATCCCCGACATAAAAACACATAAGGGGGGACCCTTATATCTCCAACATAAAAACACATAAGGGGGGACCCTTATATCCGGGACATAAAAACACATAAGGGGGGACCCTTATATCCGGGACATAAAAACACATAAGGGGGGACCCTTATATCCCCGACATAAAAACACATAAGGGGGGACCCTTATATCCGGGACATAAAAACACAAAGGGGGGACCCTTATATCCGGGACATAAAAACACATAAGGGGGGACCCTTATATCCCCGACATAAAAACACATAAGGGGGGACCCTCATATCCGGGACATAAAAACACATAAGGGGGGACCCTTATATCCCCGACATAAAAACACATAAGGGGGGGCCCTTATATCCCCGACATAAAAACACATAAGGGGGGACCCTTATATCCCCGACATAAAAACACATAAGGGGGGACCCTTATATCCGGGACATAAAAACACATAAGGGGGGACCCTTATATCCGCCACATAAAAACACATAAGGGGGGACACTTATATCCCCGACATAAAAACACATAAGGGGGGGCCCTTATATCCGGGACATGAAACACATAATGGGCAGACCCTTATATCCGGGACATGAAACACATAAGGGGGGACCCTTATATCCCCGACATAAAAACACATATGGGGGGACCCTTATATCTCCAACATAAAAACACATAAGGGGGGACCCTTATATCCGGAAAAGAAAAACACATAAGGGGGGGCACTTATATCCGGGACATAAAAACACATAAGGGGGGACCCTCATATCCCCGACATAAAAACACATAAGGGGGGACCCTTATATCCGGGACATAAAAACACATAAGGGGGGAGCCTTATATCCCCGACATAAAAACACATAAGGGGGGACCCTTATATCCGGGACATAAAAACACATAAGGGGGGACCCTTATATCCGGGACATAAAAACACATAAGGGGGGACCCTTATATCCCCGACATAAAAACACATAAGGGGGGACCCTTATATCCGGGACATAAAAACACATAAGGGGGGACCCTTATATCCCCGACATAAAAACACATAAGGGGGGACCCTTATATCCGGGACATAAAAACACATAAGGGGGGACCCTTATATCCGGGACATAAAAACACATAAGGGGGGGACTCTTATATCCGGGACATAAAAACACATAATGGGGGACCCTTATATCCGGGACATAAAAACACATAAGGGGGGACCCTTATATCCCCGACATAAAAACACATAAGGGGGGACCCTTATATCCGGGACATAAAAACACATAAGGGGGGACCCTTATATCCGGGACATAAAAACACATAAGGGGGGACCCTTATATCCGGGACATAAAAACACATAAGGGGGGACCCTTATATCCGGGACATAAAAACACATAAGGGGGGACCCTTATATCCGGGACATAAAAACACATAAGGGGGGACCCTTATATCCCCGACATAAAAACACATAAGGGGGGACCCTTATATCCGGGACATAAAAACACATAAGGGGGGACCCTTATATCCGGGACATAAAAACACATAAGGGGGGGACTCTTACATCCGGGACATAAAAACACATAAGGGGGGACCCTTATATCCGGGACATAAAAACACATAAGGGGGGACCCTTATATCCGGGACATAAAAACACATAAGGGGGGACCCTTATATCCGGGACATAAAAACACATAAGGGGGGACCCTTATATCCGGGACATAAAAACACATAAGGGGGGACCCTTATATCCCCGACATAAAAACACATAAGGGGGGACCCTTATATCCGGGACATAAAAACACATAAGGGGGGACCCTTATATCCCCGACATAAAAACACATAAGGGGGGACCCTTATATCCCCGACATAAAAACACGTAAGGGGGGACCCTTATATCCCCGACATAAAAACACATAAGGGGGGACCCTTATATCCGGGACATGAAACACATAATGGGCAGACCCTTATATCCGGGACATGAAACACATAATGGGCAGACCCTTATATCCGGGACATGAAACACATAATAGGCAGACCCTTATATCCTTTACATGAAAAACATAAGGGGGGACCCTTATACCCCCGACATAAAAACACATAAGGGGGGACCCTTATATCCCCGACATAAAAACACATAAGGGGGGACCCTTATATCCCCGACATAAAAACACATAAGGGGTGATCCTTATATCTCCGACATAAAAACACATAAGGGAGGACCCTTATATCCCCGACATAAAAACACATAAGGGGGGACCCTTATATCTCCAACATAAAAACACATAAGGGGGGACCCTTATATCCGGGACATAAAAACACATAAGGGGGGACCCTTATATCCGGGACATAAAAACACATAAGGGGGGACCCTTATATCCCCGACATAAAAACACATAAGGGGGGACCCTTATATCCGGGACATAAAAACACATAAGGGGGGACCCTTATATCCGGGACATAAAAACACATAAGGGGGGACCCTTATATCCCCGACATAAAAACACATAAGGGGGGACCCTTATATCCCCCACATAAAAACACTTAAGGAGGACCCTTATATCCGGGACATAAAAACTTATAAGGGGGGACCCTTATATCCGGGACATAAAAACACATAAGGGGGGACCCTTATATCCGGGACATGAAACACATAATAGGCAGACCCTTATATCCGGGACATGAAACACATAAGGGGGGACCCTTATATCCCCGACATAAAAACACATAAGGGGGGACCCTTATATCCGGAACATAAAAACACATAAGGGGGGACCCTTATATCCCCGACATAAAAACACATAAGGGGGGACCCTTATATCCGGGACATGAATAACTTATAAGGGGGGACCCTTATATCCGCCACATAAAAACACATAAGGGGGGACCCTTATATCCCCGACATAAAAACACATAAGGGGGGGCCCTTATATCCGGGACATGAAACACATAATGGGCAGACCCTTATATCCGGGACATAAAACACATAAGGGGGGACCCTTATATCCCCGACATAAAAACACATAAGGGGGGACCCTTATATCTCCAACATAAAAACACATAAGGGGGGACCCTTATATCCGGGACATAAAAACACATAAGGGGGGACCCTTATATCCGGAACATAAAAACACATAAGGGGGGACCCTTATATCCCCGACATAAAAACACATAAGGGGGGACCCTTATATCCGGGACATAAAAACACATAAGGGGGGACCCTTATATCCGGGACATAAAAACACATAAGGGGGGACCCTTATATCCGGGACATAAAAACACATAAGGGGGGACCCTTATATCCGGGACATAAAAACACATAAGGGGGGACCCTTATATCCGGGACATAAAAACACATAAGGGGGGACCCTTATATCCGGGACATAAAAACACATAAGGGGGGACCCTTATATCCCCGACATAAAAACACATAAGGGGGGACCCTTATATCCGGGACATAAAAACACATAAGGGGGGACCCTTATATCCGGGACATAAAAACACATAAGGGGGGGACTCTTATATCCGGGACATAAAAACACATAAGGGGGGACCCTTATATCCGGGACATAAAAACACATAAGGGGGGACCCTTATATCCCCGACATAAAAACACATAAGGGGGGACCCTTATATCCCTGACATAAAAACACATAAGGGGGGACCCTTATATCCCCGACATAAAAACACGTAAGGGGGGACCCTTATATCCCCGACATAAAAACACATAAGGGGGGACCCTTATATCCGGGACATGAAACACATAATGGGCAGACCCTTATATCCGGGACATGAAACACATAATGGGCAGACCCTTATATCCGGGACATGAAACACATAATAGGCAGACCCTTATATCCGGGACATGAAAAACATAAGGGGGGACCCTTATACCCCCGACATAAAAACACATAAGGGGGGACCCTTATATCCCCGACATAAAAACACATAAGGGGGGACCCTTATATCCCCGACATAAAAACACATAAGGGGTGATCCTTATATCCCCGACATAAAAACACATAAGGGGGGACCCTTATATCCCCGACATAAAAACACATAAGGGGGGACCCTTATATCTCCAACATAAAAACACATAAGGGGGGACCCTTATATCCGGGACATAAAAACACATAAGGGGGGACCCTTATATCCGGGACATAAAAACACATAAGGGGGGACCCTTATATCCCCGACATAAAAACATATAAGGGGGGACCCTTATATCCGGGACATAAAAACACAAAGGGGGGACCCTTATATCCGGGACATAAAAACACATAAGGGGGGACCCTTATATCCCCGACACAAAAACACATAAGGGGGGACCCTTATATCCGGGACATAAAAACACATAAGGGGGGACCCTTATATCCCCGACATAAAAACACATAAGGGGGGACCCTTATATCCGGGACATAAAAACACATAAGGGGGGACCCTTTTATCCCCGACATAAAAACACATAAGGGGGGACCCTTATATCCGGGACATAAAAACACATAAGGGGGGACCCTTATATCCGGGACATAAAAACACATAAGGGGGGGACTCTTATATCTGGGACATAAAAACACATAAGGGGGGACCCTTATATCCGGGACATAAAAACACATAAGGGGGGACCCTTATATCCCCGACATAAAAACACATAAGGGGGGACCCTTATATCCGGGACATAAAAACACATAAGGGGGGACCCTTATATCCGGGACATAAAAACACATATGGGGGGACCCTTATATCCGGGACATAAAAACACATAAGGGGGGACCCTTATATCCCCGACATAAAAACACATAAGGGGGGACCCTTATATCCGGGATATAAAAACACATAAGGGGGGACCCTTATATCCCCGACATAAAAACACATAAGGGGGGACCCTTATATCCGGGACATAAAAACACATAAGGGGGGACCCTTATATCCGGGACATAAAAACACATAAGGGGGGGACTCATATCCGGGACATAAAAACACATAAGGGGGGACCCTTATATCCGGGACATAAAAACACATAAGGGGGGGACCCTTATATCCCCGACATAAAAACACATAAGGGGGGACCCTTATATCCGGGACATAAAAACACATAAGGGGGGACCCTTATATCCCCGACATAAAAACACATAAGGGGGGACCCTTATATCCCCGACATAAAAACACATAAGGGGGGACCCTTATATCCCCGACATAAAAACACGTAAGGGGGGACCCTTATATCCCCGACATAAAAACACATAAGGGGGGACCCTTATATCCGGGACATGAAACACATAATGGGCAGACCCTTATATCCGGGACATGAAACACATAATAGGCAGACCCTTATATCCTTTACATGAAAAACATAAAGGGGGACCCTTATACCCCCGACATAAAAACACATAAGGGAGGACCCTTATATCCCCGACATAAAAACACATAAGGGGGGACCCTTATATCCCCGACATAAAAACACATAAGGGGTGATCCTTATATCCCCGACATAAAAACACATAAGGGAGGACCCTTATATCCCCGACATAAAAACACATAAGGGGGGACCCTTATATCTCCAACATAAAAACACATAAGGGGGGACCCTTATATCCGGGACATAAAAACACATAAGGGGGGACCCTTATATCCGGGACATAAAAACACATAAGGGGGGACCCTTATATCCCCGACATAAAAACACATAAGGGGGGACCCTTATATCCGGGACATAAAAACACAAAGGGGGGACCCTTATATCCGGGACATAAAAACACATAAGGGGGGACCCTTATATCCCCGACATAAAAACACATAAGGGGGGACCCTCATATCCGGGACATAAAAACACATAAGGGGGGACCCTTATATCCCCGACATAAAAACACATAAGGGGGGGCCCTTATATCCCCGACATAAAAACACATAAGGGGGGACCCTTATATCCCCGACATAAAAACACATAAGGGGGGACCCTTATATCCGGGACATAAAAACACATAAGGGGGGACCCTTATATCCGCCACATAAAAACACATAAGGGGGGACACTTATATCCCCGACATAAAAACACATAAGGGGGGGCCCTTATATCCGGGACATGAAACACATAATGGGCAGACCCTTATATCCGGGACATGAAACACATAAGGGGGGACCCTTATATCCCCGACATAAAAACACATATGGGGGGACCCTTATATCTCCAACATAAAAACACATAAGGGGGGACCCTTATATCCGGAAAAGAAAAACACATAAGGGGGGGCACTTATATCCGGGACATAAAAACACATAAGGGGGGACCCTCATATCCCCGACATAAAAACACATAAGGGGGGACCCTTATATCCGGGACATAAAAACACATAAGGGGGGAGCCTTATATCCCCGACATAAAAACACATAAGGGGGGACCCTTATATCCGGGACATAAAAACACATAAGGGGGGACCCTTATATCCGGGACATAAAAACACATAAGGGGGGACCCTTATATCCCCGACATAAAAACACATAAGGGGGGACCCTTATATCCGGGACATAAAAACACATAAGGGGGGACCCTTATATCCCCGACATAAAAACACATAAGGGGGGACCCTTATATCCGGGACATAAAAACACATAAGGGGGGACCCTTATATCCGGGACATAAAAACACATAAGGGGGGGACTCTTACATCCGGGACATAAAAACACATAAGGGGGGACCCTTATATCCGGGACATAAAAACACATAAGGGGGGACCCTTATATCCCCGACATAAAAACACATAAGGGGGGACCCTTATATCCGGGACATAAAAACACATAAGGGGGGACCCTTATATCCCCGACATAAAAACACATAAGGGGGGACCCTTATATCCCCGACATAAAAACACATAAGGGGGGACCCTTATATCCCCGACATAAAAACACGTAAGGGGGGACCCTTATATCCCCGACATAAAAACACATAAGGGGGGACCCTTATATCCGGGACATGAAACACATAATGGGCAGACCCTTATATCCGGGACATGAAACACATAATGGGCAGACCCTTATATCCGGGACATGAAACACATAATAGGCAGACCCTTATATCCTTTACATGAAAAACATAAGGGGGGACCCTTATACCCCCGACATAAAAACACATAAGGGGGGACCCTTTATATCCCCGACATAAAAACACATAAGGGGGGACCCTTATATCCCCGACATAAAAACACATAAGGGGTGATCCTTATATCTCCGACATAAAAACACATAAGGGAGGACCCTTATATCCCCGACATAAAAACACATAAGGGGGGACCCTTATATCTCCAACATAAAAACACATAAGGGGGGACCCTTATATCCGGGACATAAAAACACATAAGGGGGGACCCTTATATCCCCGACATAAAAACACATAAGGGGGGACCCTTATATCCCCGACATAAAAACACGTAAGGGGGGACCCTTATATCCCCGACATAAAAACACATAAGGGGGGACCCTTATATCCCCGACATAAAAACACATAAGGGGGGACCCTTATATCCGGGACATAAAAACACATAAGGGGGGACCCTTATATCCGGGACATGAAACACATAATGGGCAGACCCTTATATCTGGGACATGAAACACATAATGGGCAGACCCTTATATCCGGGACATGAAACACATAATAGGCAGACCCTTATATCCGGAACATGAAACACATAAGGGGGGACCCTTATATCCCCGACATAAAAACACATAAGGGGGGACCCTTATATCCGGAACATAAAAACACATAAGGGGGGACCCTTATATCCCCGACATAAAAACACATAAGGGGGGACCCTTATATCCGGGACATAAAAACACATAAGGGGGGACCCTTTTATCCCCGACATAAAAACACATAAGGGGGGACCCTTATATCCGGGACATAAAAACACATAAGGGGGGACCCTTATATCCGGGACATAAAAACACATAAGGGGGGGACTCTTATATCCGGGACATAAAAACACATAAGGGGGGACCCTTATATCCCCGACATAAAAACACATAAGGGGGGACCCTTATATCCCCGACATAAAAACACATAAGGGGGGACCCTTATATCCGGGACATAAAAACACATAAGGGGGGACCCTTATATCCGGGACATAAAAACACATAAGGGGGGACCCTTATATCCGGGACATAAAAACACATAAGGGGGGACCCTTATATCCGGGACATAAAAACACATAAGGGGGGACCCTTATATCCGGGACATAAAAACACATAAGGGGGGACCCTTATATCCCCGACATAAAAACACATAAGGGGGGACCCTTATATCCGGGACATAAAAACACATAAGGGGGGACCCTTATATCCGGGACATAAAAACACATAAGGGGGGGACTCTTACATCCGGGACATAAAAACACATAAGGGGGGACCCTTATATCCGGGACATAAAAACACATAAGGGGGGACCCTTATATCCGGGACATAAAAACACATAAGGGGGGACCCTTATATCCGGGACATAAAAACACATAAGGGGGGACCCTTATATCCGGGACATAAAAACACATAAGGGGGGACCCTTATATCCCCGACATAAAAACACATAAGGGGGGACCCTTATATCCGGGACATAAAAACACATAAGGGGGGACCCTTATATCCCCGACATAAAAACACATAAGGGGGGACCCTTATATCCCCGACATAAAAACACGTAAGGGGGGACCCTTATATCCCCGACATAAAAACACATAAGGGGGGACCCTTATATCCGGGACATGAAACACATAATGGGCAGACCCTTATATCCGGGACATGAAACACATAATGGGCAGACCCTTATATCCGGGACATGAAACACATAATAGGCAGACCCTTATATCCTTTACATGAAAAACATAAGGGGGGACCCTTATACCCCCGACATAAAAACACATAAGGGGGGACCCTTATATCCCCGACATAAAAACACATAAGGGGGGACCCTTATATCCCCGACATAAAAACACATAAGGGGTGATCCTTATATCTCCGACATAAAAACACATAAGGGAGGACCCTTATATCCCCGACATAAAAACACATAAGGGGGGACCCTTATATCTCCAACATAAAAACACATAAGGGGGGACCCTTATATCCGGGACATAAAAACACATAAGGGGGGACCCTTATATCCGGGACATAAAAACACATAAGGGGGGACCCTTATATCCCCGACATAAAAACACATAAGGGGGGACCCTTATATCCGGGACATAAAAACACATAAGGGGGGACCCTTATATCCGGGACATAAAAACACATAAGGGGGGACCCTTATATCCCCGACATAAAAACACATAAGGGGGGACCCTTATATCCCCCACATAAAAACACTTAAGGAGGACCCTTATATCCGGGACATAAAAACTTATAAGGGGGGACCCTTATATCCGGGACATAAAAACACATAAGGGGGGACCCTTATATCCGGGACATGAAACACATAATAGGCAGACCCTTATATCCGGGACATGAAACACATAAGGGGGGACCCTTATATCCCCGACATAAAAACACATAAGGGGGGACCCTTATATCCGGAACATAAAAACACATAAGGGGGGACCCTTATATCCCCGACATAAAAACACATAAGGGGGGACCCTTATATCCGGGACATGAATAACTTATAAGGGGGGACCCTTATATCCGCCACATAAAAACACATAAGGGGGGACCCTTATATCCCCGACATAAAAACACATAAGGGGGGGCCCTTATATCCGGGACATGAAACACATAATGGGCAGACCCTTATATCCGGGACATAAAACACATAAGGGGGGACCCTTATATCCCCGACATAAAAACACATAAGGGGGGACCCTTATATCTCCAACATAAAAACACATAAGGGGGGACCCTTATATCCGGGACATAAAAACACATAAGGGGGGACCCTTATATCCGGAACATAAAAACACATAAGGGGGGACCCTTATATCCCCGACATAAAAACACATAAGGGGGGACCCTTATATCCGGGACATAAAAACACATAAGGGGGGACCCTTATATCCGGGACATAAAAACACATAAGGGGGGACCCTTATATCCGGGACATAAAAACACATAAGGGGGGACCCTTATATCCGGGACATAAAAACACATAAGGGGGGACCCTTATATCCGGGACATAAAAACACATAAGGGGGGACCCTTATATCCGGGACATAAAAACACATAAGGGGGGACCCTTATATCCCCGACATAAAAACACATAAGGGGGGACCCTTATATCCGGGACATAAAAACACATAAGGGGGGACCCTTATCTCCGGGACATAAAAACACATAAGGGGGGGACTCTTATATCCGGGACATAAAAACACATAAGGGGGGACCCTTATATCCGGGACATAAAAACACATAAGGGGGGACCCTTATATCCCCGACATAAAAACACATAAGGGGGGACCCTTACATCCCTGACATAAAAACACATAAGGGGGGACCCTTATATCCCCGACATAAAAACACGTAAGGGGGGACCCTTATATCCCCGACATAAAAACACATAAGGGGGGACCCTTATATCCGGGACATGAAACACATAATGGGCAGACCCTTATATCCGGGACATGAAACACATAATGGGCAGACCCTTATATCCGGGACATGAAACACATAATAGGCAGACCCTTATATCCGGGACATGAAAAACATAAGGGGGGACCCTTATACCCCCGACATAAAAACACATAAGGGGGGACCCTTATATCCCCGACATAAAAACACATAAGGGGGGACCCTTATATCCCCGACATAAAAACACATAAGGGGTGATCCTTATATCCCCGACATAAAAACACATAAGGGGGGACCCTTATATCCCCGACATAAAAACACATAAGGGGGGACCCTTATATCTCCAACATAAAAACACATAAGGGGGGACCCTTATATCCGGGACATAAAAACACATAAGGGGGGACCCTTATATCCGGGACATAAAAACACATAAGGGGGGACCCTTATATCCCCGACATAAAAACATATAAGGGGGGACCCTTATATCCGGGACATAAAAACACAAAGGGGGGACCCTTATATCCGGGACATAAAAACACATAAGGGGGGACCCTTATATCCCCGACACAAAAACACATAAGGGGTGACCCTTATATCCGGGACATAAAAACACATAAGGGGGGACCCTTATATCCCCGACATAAAAACACATAAGGGGGGACCCTTATATCCGGGACATAAAAACACATAAGGGGGGACCCTTTTATCCCCGACATAAAAACACATAAGGGGGGACCCTTATATCCGGGACATAAAAACACATAAGGGGGGACCCTTATATCCGGGACATAAAAACACATAAGGGGGGGACTCTTATATCTGGGACATAAAAACACATAAGGGGGGACCCTTATATCCGGGACATAAAAACACATAAGGGGGGACCCTTATATCCCCGACATAAAAACACATAAGGGGGGACCCTTATATCCGGGACATAAAAACACATAAGGGGGGACCCTTATATCCGGGACATAAAAACACATATGGGGGGACCCTTATATCCGGGACATAAAAACACATAAGGGGGGACCCTTATATCCCCGACATAAAAACACATAAGGGGGGACCCTTATATCCGGGATATAAAAACACATAAGGGGGGACCCTTATATCCCCGACATAAAAACACATAAGGGGGGACCCTTATATCCGGGACATAAAAACACATAAGGGGGGACCCTTATATCCGGGACATAAAAACACATAAGGGGGGGACTCTTATATCCGGGACATAAAAACACATAAGGGGGGACCCTTATATCCGGGACATAAAAACACATAAGGGGGGGACCCTTATATCCCCGACATAAAAACACATAAGGGGGGACCCTTATATCCGGGACATAAAAACACATAAGGGGGGACCCTTATATCCCCGACATAAAAACACATAAGGGGGGACCCTTATATCCCCGACATAAAAACACATAAGGGGGGACCCTTATATCCCCGACATAAAAACACGTAAGGGGGGACCCTTATATCCCCGACATAAAAACACATAAGGGGGGACCCTTATATCCGGGACATGAAACACATAATGGGCAGACCCTTATATCCGGGACATGAAACACATAATAGGCAGACCCTTATATCCTTTACATGAAAAACATAAGGGGGGACCCTTATACCCCCGACATAAAAACACATAAGGGAGGACCCTTATATCCCCGACATAAAAACACATAAGGGGGGACCCTTATATCCCCGACATAAAAACACATAAGGGGTGATCCTTATATCCCCGACATAAAAACACATAAGGGAGGACCCTTATATCCCCGACATAAAAACACATAAGGGGGGACCCTTATATCTCCAACATAAAAACACATAAGGGGGGACCCTTATATCCGGGACATAAAAACACATAAGGGGGGACCCTTATATCCGGGACATAAAAACACATAAGGGGGGACCCTTATATCCCCGACATAAAAACACATAAGGTGGGACCCTTATATCCGGGACATAAAAACACAAAGGGGGGACCCTTATATCCGGGACATAAAAACACATAAGGGGGGACCCTTATATCCCCGACATAAAAACACATAAGGGGGGACCCTTATATCCGGGACATAAAAACACATAAGGGGGGACCCTTATATCCCCGACATAAAAACACATAAGGGGGGGCCCTTATATCCCCGACATAAAAACACATAAGGGGGGACCCTTATATCCCCGACATAAAAACACATAAGGGGGGACCCTTATATCCGGGACATAAAAACACATAAGGGGGGACCCTTATATCCGCCACATAAAAACACATAAGGGGGGACACTTATATCCCTGACATAAAAACACATAAGGGGGGGCCCTTATATCCGGGACATGAAACACATAATGGGCAGACCCTTATATCCGGGACATGAAACACATAAGGGGGGACCCTTATATCCCCGACATAAAAACACATAAGGGGGGACCCTTATATCTCCAACATAAAAACACATAAGGGGGGACCCTTATATCCGGAAAAGAAAAACACATAAGGGGGGGCACTTATATCCGGGACATAAAAACACATAAGGGGGGACCCTCATATCCCCGACATAAAAACACATAAGGGGGGACCCTTATATCCGGGACATAAAAACACATAAAGGGGGACCCTTATATCCGGGACATAAAAACACATAAGGGGGGACCCTTATATCCGGGACATAAAAACACATAAGGGGGGACCCTTATATCCGGGACATAAAAACACATAAGGGGGGACCCTTATATCCCAGACATAAAAACACATAAGGGGGGACCCTTATATCCGGGACATAAAAACACATAAGGGGGGACCCTTATATCCCCGACATAAAAACACATAAGGGGGGACCCATATATCCGGGACATAAAAACACATAAGGGGGGACCCTTATATCCCCGACATAAAAACACATAAGGGGGGACCCTTATATCCCGACATAAAAACACATAAGGGGGGACCCTTATATCCCCGACATAAAAACACGTAAGGGGGGACCCTTATATCCCCGACATAAAAACACATAAGGTAGGACCCTTATATCCGGGACATGAAACACATAATGGGCAGACCCTTATATCCGGGACATGAAACACATAATGGGCAGACCCTTATATCCGGGACATGAAACACATAATAGGCAGACCCTTATATCCTTTACATGAAAAACATAAGGGGGGACCCTTATACCCCCGACATAAAAACACATAAGGGGGGACCCTTTATATCCCCGACATAAAAACACATAAGGGGGGACCCTTATATCCCCGACATAAAAACACATAAGGGGTGATCCTTATATCTCCGACATAAAAACACATAAGGGAGGACCCTTATATCCCCGACATAAAAACACATAAGGGGGGACCCTTATATCTCCAACATAAAAACACATAAGGGGGGACCCTTATATCCGGGACATAAAAACACATAAGGGGGGACCCTTATATCCCCGACATAAAAACACATAAGGGGGGACCCTTATATCCCCGACATAAAAACACGTAAGGGGGGACCCTTATATCCCCGACATAAAAACACATAAGGGGGGACCCTTATATCCCCGACATAAAAACACATAAGGGGGGACCCTTATATCCGGGACATAAAAACACATAAGGGGGGACCCTTATATCCGGGACATGAAACACATAATGGGCAGACCCTTATATCTGGGACATGAAACACATAATGGGCAGACCCTTATATCCGGGACATGAAACACATAATAGGCAGACCCTTATATCCGGAACATGAAACACATAAGGGGGGACCCTTATATCCCCGACATAAAAACACATAAGGGGGGACCCTTATATCCGGAACATAAAAACACATAAGGGGGGACCCTTATATCCCCGACATAAAAACACATAAGGGGGGACCCTTATATCCGGGACATAAAAACACATAAGGGGGGACCCTTTTATCCCCGACATAAAAACACATAAGGGGGGACCCTTATATCCGGGACATAAAAACACATAAGGGGGGACCCTTATATCCGGGACATAAAAACACATAAGGGGGGGACTCTTATATCCGGGACATAAAAACACATAAGGGGGGACCCTTATATCCGGGACATAAAAACACATAAGGGGGGACCCTTATATCCCCGACATAAAAACACATAAGGGGGGACCCTTATATCCGGGACATAAAAACACATAAGGGGGGACCCTTATATCCGGGACATAAAAACACATAAGGGGGGACCCTTATATCCGGGACATAAAAACACATAAGGGGGGACCCTTATATCCGGGACATAAAAACACATAAGGGGGGACCCTTATATCCGGGACATAAAAACACATAAGGGGGGACCCTTATATCCCCGACATAAAAACACATAAGGGGGGACCCTTATATCCGGGACATAAAAACACATAAGGGGGGACCCTTATATCCGGGACATAAAAACACATAAGGGGGGGACTCTTACATCCGGGACATAAAAACACATAAGGGGGGACCCTTATATCCGGGACATAAAAACACATAAGGGGGGACCCTTATATCCGGGACATAAAAACACATAAGGGGGGACCCTTATATCCGGGACATAAAAACACATAAGGGGGGACCCTTATATCCGGGACATAAAAACACATAAGGGGGGACCCTTATATCCCCGACATAAAAACACATAAGGGGGGACCCTTATATCCGGGACATAAAAACACATAAGGGGGGACCCTTATATCCCCGACATAAAAACACATAAGGGGGGACCCTTATATCCCCGACATAAAAACACGTAAGGGGGGACCCTTATATCCCCGACATAAAAACACATAAGGGGGGACCCTTATATCCGGGACATGAAACACATAATGGGCAGACCCTTATATCCGGGACATGAAACACATAATGGGCAGACCCTTATATCCGGGACATGAAACACATAATAGGCAGACCCTTATATCCTTTACATGAAAAACATAAGGGGGGACCCTTATACCCCCGACATAAAAACACATAAGGGGGGACCCTTATATCCCCGACATAAAAACACATAAGGGGGGACCCTTATATCCCCGACATAAAAACACATAAGGGGTGATCCTTATATCTCCGACATAAAAACACATAAGGGAGGACCCTTATATCCCCGACATAAAAACACATAAGGGGGGACCCTTATATCTCCAACATAAAAACACATAAGGGGGGACCCTTATATCCGGGACATAAAAACACATAAGGGGGGACCCTTATATCCGGGACATAAAAACACATAAGGGGGGACCCTTATATCCCCGACATAAAAACACATAAGGGGGGACCCTTATATCCGGGACATAAAAACACATAAGGGGGGACCCTTATATCCGGGACATAAAAACACATAAGGGGGGACCCTTATATCCCCGACATAAAAACACATAAGGGGGGACCCTTATATCCCCCACATAAAAACACTTAAGGAGGACCCTTATATCCGGGACATAAAAACTTATAAGGGGGGACCCTTATATCCGGGACATAAAAACACATAAGGGGGGACCCTTATATCCGGGACATGAAACACATAATAGGCAGACCCTTATATCCGGGACATGAAACACATAAGGGGGGACCCTTATATCCCCGACATAAAAACACATAAGGGGGGACCCTTATATCCGGAACATAAAAACACATAAGGGGGGACCCTTATATCCCCGACATAAAAACACATAAGGGGGGACCCTTATATCCGGGACATGAATAACTTATAAGGGGGGACCCTTATATCCGCCACATAAAAACACATAAGGGGGGACCCTTATATCCCCGACATAAAAACACATAAGGGGGGGCCCTTATATCCGGGACATGAAACACATAATGGGCAGACCCTTATATCCGGGACATAAAACACATAAGGGGGGACCCTTATATCCCCAACATAAAAACACATAAGGGGGGACCCTTATATCTCCAACATAAAAACACATAAGGGGGGACCCTTATATCCGGGACATAAAAACACATAAGGGGGGACCCTTATATCCGGAACATAAAAACACATAAGGGGGGACCCTTATATCCCCGACATAAAAACACATAAGGGGGGACCCTTATATCCGGGACATAAAAACACATAAGGGGGGACCCTTATATCCGGGACATAAAAACACATAAGGGGGGACCCTTATATCCGGGACATAAAAACACATAAGGGGGGACCCTTATATCCGGGACATAAAAACACATAAGGGGGGACCCTTATATCCGGGACATAAAAACACATAAGGGGGGACCCTTATATCCGGGACATAAAAACACATAAGGGGGGACCCTTATATCCCCGACATAAAAACACATAAGGGGGGACCCTTATATCCGGGACATAAAAACACATAAGGGGGGACCCTTATATCCGGGACATAAAAACACATAAGGGGGGGACTCTTATATCCGGGACATAAAAACACATAAGGGGGGACCCTTATATCCGGGACATAAAAACACATAAGGGGGGACCCTTATATCCCCGACATAAAAACACATAAGGGGGGACCCTTACATCCCTGACATAAAAACACATAAGGGGGGACCCTTATATCCCCGACATAAAAACACGTAAGGGGGGACCCTTATATCCCCGACATAAAAACACATAAGGGGGGACCCTTATATCCGGGACATGAAACACATAATGGGCAGACCCTTATATCCGGGACATGAAACACATAATGGGCAGACCCTTATATCCGGGACATGAAACACATAATAGGCAGACCCTTATATCCGGGACATGAAAAACATAAGGGGGGACCCTTATACCCCCGACATAAAAACACATAAGGGGGGACCCTTATATCCCCGACATAAAAACACATAAGGGGGGACCCTTATATCCCCGACATAAAAACACATAAGGGGTGATCCTTATATCCCCGACATAAAAACACATAAGGGGGGACCCTTATATCCCCGACATAAAAACACATAAGGGGGGACCCTTATATCTCCAACATAAAAACACATAAGGGGGGACCCTTATATCCGGGACATAAAAACACATAAGGGGGGACCCTTATATCCGGGACATAAAAACACATAAGGGGGGACCCTTATATCCCCGACATAAAAACATATAAGGGGGGACCCTTATATCCGGGACATAAAAACACAAAGGGGGGACCCTTATATCCGGGACATAAAAACACATAAGGGGGGACCCTTATATCCCCGACACAAAAACACATAAGGGGGGACCCTTATATCCGGGACATAAAAACACATAAGGGGGGACCCTTATATCCCCGACATAAAAACACATAAGGGGGGACCCTTATATCCGGGACATAAAAACACATAAGGGGGGACCCTTTTATCCCCGACATAAAAACACATAAGGGGGGACCCTTATATCCGGGACATAAAAACACATAAGGGGGGACCCTTATATCCGGGACATAAAAACACATAAGGGGGGGACTCTTATATCTGGGACATAAAAACACATAAGGGGGGACCCTTATATCCGGGACATAAAAACACATAAGGGGGGACCCTTATATCCCCGACATAAAAACACATAAGGGGGGACCCTTATATCCGGGACATAAAAACACATATGGGGGGACCCTTATATCCGGGACATAAAAACACATAAGGGGGGACCCTTATATCCCCGACATAAAAACACATAAGGGGGGACCCTTATATCCGGGATATAAAAACACATAAGGGGGGACCCTTATATCCCCGACATAAAAACACATAAGGGGGGACCCTTATATCCGGGACATAAAAACACATAAGGGGGGACCCTTATATCCGGGACATAAAAACACATAAGGGGGGGACTCTTATATCCGGGACATAAAAACACATAAGGGGGGACCCTTATATCCGGGACATAAAAACACATAAGGGGGGGACCCTTATATCCCCGACATAAAAACACATAAGGGGGGACCCTTATATCCGGGACATAAAAACACATAAGGGGGGACCCTTATATCCCCGACATAAAAACACATAAGGGGGGACCCTTATATCCCCGACATAAAAACACATAAGGGGGGACCCTTATATCCCCGACATAAAAACACGTAAGGGGGGACCCTTATATCCCCGACATAAAAACACATAAGGGGGGACCCTTATATCCGGGACATGAAACACATAATGGGCAGACCCTTATATCCGGGACATGAAACACATAATAGGCAGACCCTTATATCCTTTACATGAAAAACATAAGGGGGGACCCTTATACCCCCGACATAAAAACACATAAGGGAGGACCCTTATATCCCCGACATAAAAACACATAAGGGGGGACCCTTATATCCCCGACATAAAAACACATAAGGGGTGATCCTTATATCCCCGACATAAAAACACATAAGGGAGGACCCTTATATCCCCGACATAAAAACACATAAGGGGGGACCCTTATATCTCCAACATAAAAACACATAAGGGGGGACCCTTATATCCGGGACATAAAAACACATAAGGGGGGACCCTTATATCCGGGACATAAAAACACATAAGGGGGGACCCTTATATCCCCGACATAAAAACACATAAGGGGGGACCCTTATATCCGGGACATAAAAACACAAAGGGGGGACCCTTATATCCGGGACATAAAAACACATAAGGGGGGACCCTTATATCCCCGACATAAAAACACATAAGGGGGGACCCTTATATCCGGGACATAAAAACACATAAGGGGGGACCCTTATATCCCCGACATAAAAACACATAAGGGGGGGCCCTTATATCCCCGACATAAAAACACATAAGGGGGGACCCTTATATCCCCGACATAAAAACACATAAGGGGGGACCCTTATATCCGGGACATAAAAACACATAAGGGGGGACCCTTATATCCGCCACATAAAAACACATAAGGGGGGACACTTATATCCCCGACATAAAAACACATAAGGGGGGGCCCTTATATCCGGGACATGAAACACATAATGGGCAGACCCTTATATCCGGGACATGAAACACATAAGGGGGGACCCTTATATCCCCGACATAAAAACACATAAGGGGGGACCCTTATATCTCCAACATAAAAACACATAAGGGGGGACCCTTATATCCGGAAAAGAAAAACACATAAGGGGGGGCACTTATATCCGGGACATAAAAACACATAAGGGGGGACCCTCATATCCCCGACATAAAAACACATAAGGGGGGACCCTTATATCCGGGACATAAAAACACATAAAGGGGGACCCTTATATCCGGGACATAAAAACACATAAGGGGGGACCCTTATATCCGGGACATAAAAACACATAAGGGGGGACCCTTATATCCGGGACATAAAAACACATAAGGGGGGACCCTTATATCCCAGACATAAAAACACATAAGGGGGGACCCTTATATCCGGGACATAAAAACACATAAGGGGGGGACTCTTATATCCGGGACATAAAAACACATAAGGGGGGACCCTTATATCCGGGACATAAAAACACATAAGGGGGGACCCTTATATCCCCGACATAAAAACACATAAGGGGGGACCCTTATATCCGGGACATAAAAACACATAAGGGGGGACCCTTATATCCCCGACATAAAAACACATAAGGGGGGACCCTTATATCCCCGACATAAAAACACATAAGGGGGGACCCTTATATCCCCGACATAAAAACACGTAAGGGGGGACCCTTATATCCCCGACATAAAAACACATAAGGGGGACCCTTATATCCCCGACATAAAAACACATAAGGGGGGACCCTTATATCCGGGACATAAAAACACATAAGGGGGGACCCTTATATCCGGGACATAAAACACATAATGGGCAGACCCTTATATCTGGGACATGAAACACATAATGGGCAGACCCTTAGGGCTCGTTTCCACTATCGCGAATCCGCATGCGTCCAACGCATGCGGATTCGCACATGTAATGTAAGTGGATGGGCCTGTTTCCACTCTTGCGTTGGGGATGTGCGTTTTTTCAAGCGGTGAAAAAACGCACAAAAGAGCCAACGAATTCGCCTGCGAGTGGAATGCAGGCGAATCGCACACAACGTATTTAATAGTAAAAACGCATGCTTTTTTTACATGCGTTTTTACCCGCGATTTCGCGTGCGATTTCGCTCCTTTTTAATGTTATTTTGCCCTGGCAGTGTCATGGTTAATTTCGCATGGCACCCTGCCATGCGAAATCGCACGCGAAATCGCGGGTAAAAACGCATGCGGAAACGCATCCGCATGCGTTTTTACAAGCGTCGGAATGCTTAGAAATCGCGTCGCAACAGTGGGAACGAGCCCTTATATCCGGGACATGAAACACATAATAGGCAGACCCTTATATCCGGAACATGAAACACATAAGGGGGGACCCTTATATCCCCGACATAAAAACACATAAGGGGGGACCCTTATATCCGGGACATAAAAACACATAAGGGGGGACCCTTATATCCCCGACATAAAAACACATAAGGGGGGACCCTTATATCCGGGACATAAAAACACATAAGGGGGGACCCTTTTATCCCCGACATAAAAACACATAAGGGGGGACCCTTATATCCGGGACATAAAAACACATAAGGGGGGACCCTTATATCCGGGACATAAAAACACATAAGGGGGGGACTCTTATATCCGGGACATAAAAACACATAAGGGGGGACCCTTATATCCGGGACATAAAAACACATAAGGGGGGACCCTTATATCCCCGACATAAAAACACATAAGGGGGGACCCTTATATCCGGGACATAAAAACACATAAGGGGGGACCCTTATATCCCCGACATAAAAACACATAAGGGGGGACCCTTATATCCGGGACATAAAAACACATAAGGGGGGACCCTTATATCCCCGACATAAAAACACATAAGGGGGGACCCTTATATCCGGGACATAAAAACACATAAGGGGGGACCCTTATATCCGGGACATAAAAACACATAAGGGGGGACATAAAAACACATAAGGGGGGACCCTTATATCCCCGACATAAAAACACATAAGGGGGGATCCTTATATCCGGGACATAAAAACACATAAGAGGGGACCCTTATATCCGGGACATAAAAACACATAAGGGGGGACCCTTATATCCGGGACATAAAAACACATAAGGGGGGACCCTTATATCCGGGACATAAAAACACATAAGGGGGGGACTCTTATATCCGGGACATAAAAACACATAAGGGGGGACCCTTATATCCGGGACATAAAAACACATAAGGGGACCCTTATATCCCCGACATAAAAACACATAAGGGGGGACCCTTATATCCGGGACATAAAAACACATAAGGGGGGACCCTTATATCCCCGACATAAAAACACATAGGGGGGACCCTTATATCCGGGACATAAAAACACATAAGGGGGGACCCTTATATCCCCGACATAAAATCACATAAGGGGGGACCCTTATATCCCCGACATAAAAACACATAAGGGGGGACCCTTATATCCGGGACATAAAAACACATAAGGGGGGACCCTTATATCCGCCACATAAAAACACATAAGGGGGGACACTTATATCCCGGACATAAAAACACATAAGGGGGGGCCCTTATATCCGGGACATGAAACACATAATGGGCAGACCCTTATATCCGGGACATGAAACACATAAGGGGGGACCCTTATATCCCCGACATAAAAACACATAAGGGGGGACCCTTATATCTCCAACATAAAAACACATAAAGGGGGACCCTTATATCCGGGAAATAAAACCACATAAGGGGGGGCACTTATATCCGGGACATAAAAACACATAAGGGGGGACCCTCATATCCCCGACATAAAAACACATAAGGGGGGACCCTTATATCCGGGACATAAAAACACATAAGGGGGGACCCTTATATCTTGGACATAAAAACACATAAGGGGGGACCCTTATATCCCCGACATAAAAACACATAAGGGGGGACCCTTATATCCGGGACATAAAAACACATAAGGGGGGACCCTTATATCCCCGACATAAAAACACATAAGGGGGGACCCTTATATCCGGGACATAAAAACACATAAGGGGGGGACTCTTATATCCGGGACATAAAAACACATAAGGGGGGACCCTTATATCCGGGACATAAAAACACATAAGGGGGGACCCTTATATCCTGGACATAAAAACACATAAGGGGGGACCCTTATATCCGGGACATAAAAACACATAAGGGGGGACCCTTATATCCCCGACATAAAAACACATAAGGGGGGACCCTTATATCCCCGACATAAAAACACGTAAGGGGGGACCCTTATATCCCCGACATAAAAACACGTAAGGGGGGACCCTTATATCCCCGACATAAAAACACATAAGGGGGGACCCTTATATCCCCGACATAAAAACACATAAGGGGGGACCCTTATATCCGGGACATGAAACACATAATGGGCAGACCCTTATATCTGGGACATGAAACACATAATGGGCAGACCCTTATATCCGGGACATGAAACACATAATAGGCAGACCCTTATATCCGGAACATGAAACACATAAGGGGGGACCCTTATATCCCAGACATAAAAACACATAAGGGGGGACCCTTATATCCGGAACATAAAAACACATAAGGGGGGACCCTTATATCCCCGACATAAAAACACATAAGGGGGGACCCTTATATCCGGGACATAAAAACACATAAGGGGGGACCCTTTTATCCCCGACATAAAAACACATAAGGGGGGACCCTTATATCCGGGACATAAAAACACATAAGGGGGGACCCTTATATCCGGGACATAAAAACACATAAGGGGGGGACTCTTATATCCGGGACATAAAAACACATAAGGGGGGACCCTTATATCCGGGACATAAAAACACATAAGGGGGGACCCTTATATCCCCGACATAAAAACACATAAGGGGGGACCCTTATATCCGGGACATAAAAACACATAAGGGGGGACCCTTATATCCGGGACATAAAAACACATAAGGGGGGACCCTTATATCCGGGACATAAAAACACATAAGGGGGGACCCTTATATCCCCGACATAAAAACATATAAGGGTGGACCCTTATATCCGGGACATAAAAACACAAAGGGGGGACCCTTATATCCGGGACATAAAAACACATAAGGGGGGACCCTTATATCCCCGACATAAAAACACATAAGGGGGGACCCTTATATCCGGGACATAAAAACACATAAGGGGGGACCCTTATATCCCCGACATAAAAACACATAAGGGGGGACCCTTATATCCCCGACATAAAAACACATAAGGGGGGACCCTTATATCCCCGACATAAAAACACATAAGGGGGGACCCTTATATCCGGGACATAAAAACACATAAGGGGGGACCCTTATATCCGCCACATAAAAACACATAAGGGGGGACACTTATATCCCCGACATAAAAACACATAAGGGGGGGCCCTTATATCCGGGACATGAAACACATAATGGGCAGACCCTTATATCCGGGACATGAAACACATAAGGGGGGACCCTTATATCCCCGACATAAAAACACATAAGGGGGGACCCTTATATCTCCAACATAAAAACACATAAAGGGGGACCCTTATATCCGGGAAACAGGGCCGGATTTGTGGAAAGGCCTCCAAAGCCCAGGACTAGGGCGACAAAATTTGCTACTGTTTGTGGGGCGGGTCACGGGTGACAGTCTAACTGCAGCTGTCACCCTCCTCCATGTGTCCGAGACTGTTAGCTGAGCTGCCCGCCCCGCTGGCCGCTTTGCTCTGACTGTGTGTGAAGTGAGCAGAGCAGGCGGAGGCGGCTGCGGTAGCCTGGCTACGAGGAGGAGGAAGCCGGAGTACTAAGGAGGAGATCGAAAGCGTGCGCACCGGCAATGGAGTGATGTTGCCTGGATTTGAGTGAGCCTGCCTGCACCAGTGGCAGATTCTCGCTCCTGAGTCCCAGGCAGTTCAGGCTCCAGGCATCCAAGTGGCGGCAGGGACAGCGTGCAGATCTTTCAGCAGGGCGCACTCTGGCAATTATAATGCCTTCCACTGAAGCACAGTGCAGACCAGGAGACTGTAGATGGGAGGTTTTACTGTATGCGGTCTCGCGTTGCCGCTGGGGCTGATGGATGCATGAGAGCCCCAGGGCACAGGCACCGAGGAGAACAAGAAGACCCCCTTCCCTATTTATCTGCTGAGCACATCCCTGGCTCCAGCTTTCAGCGTCTGCACCCTGCCTGCACTCTGTAAGTGAAAGTGAACATAAGCTATGCCTGTGTAGTGTGTATGCTGCCGATGCTGCCCAGCTTCCTCTCCTCCTCAAGTTACATGACATTATTCTACCTCTGTCCCCCTTGACTTCAGCCTTAGCTAGATATCTTTCCCCTTTGCTATTTAGCACTCGGCAGCCTCTGTGTCAGCTATCATCCTCCCAGGTCAGATGAGGTCAAAAGTCTTGCAGCTGCCTTGCTGCTGGAGCTGACATTGCAGCGTGTGGAGGAAGGAGATAGCTTTAGTAAGATTCTGTGTCCCCCCCCCACCTTTTTCCCTGTCTCTCTCTCCCCCCATCTCTCTTTCTCCCCCTCTCTCTGCCCCTCTCTCTCTTTCTCCCCATCTCTCTCTGCCCCCCTCTCTCTGCCTCCCTCACTCTTTCTCCCCCTCTCTCTGCCTCCCTCACTCTCTTTCTCCCCATCTCTCTGCCCCTCTCTCTCTTTCTCCCCATCTCTCTCTTTCTCCCCCTCTCTCTGCCCCTCTCTCTCTTTCTCCCCATCTCTCTCTGCCCCCTCTCTCTGCCTCCCTCACTCTTTCTCCCCCTCTCTCTGCCCCCCTCTCTCTGCCTCCCTCACTCTCTTTCTCCCCATCTCTCTGCCCCTCTCTCTCTTTCTCCCCATCTCTCTCTTTCTCCCCCTCTCTCTCTTTCTCCCCATCTCTCTCTGCCCCCCTCTCTCTGCCTCCCTCACTCTTTCTCCCCCTCTCTCTGCCCCCCTCTCTCTGCCTCCCTCACTCTCTTTCTCCCCATCTCTCTGCCCCTCTCTTTCTCCCCATCTCTCTCTGATCCCCTCTCTCTCTGCCCCTCTCTCTTTTTTACCCCATCTCTCTCTGCCCCTCTCTCTTTTTCTCCCCATCTTTCTCTGCCCCTCACTCTTTTTGCCCCTTTTTTCCCCCACCTCTCTCTTTCTGCCCCTCTTTCCCCCCACCTCTCTCTCTTTCTGCCCCTTTTTCTCCCCATCACTCTGCCCCCTCTCTCTCTGCCCCTCTCTCTCTTTCTCTCCCTCTCTCTCTGCCCCCCCGTCTCTCTCTGCTCCTCTCTCTCTCCCTCTCTCTCTCTCTCTCTCTCTCTCTCTCTCTCTCTCTCTCTCTCTCTCTGCACCCCTCTTTCTACCCATCTAAATCTGCACCACCTCTTTTTCTCCCTGCCTCTCTCTGCACCCTTCCCTCTTTCTCTCACCCTCTCTCTCTCCCCATCTCTGTCTGCTCCCTCTCACAACACACACATATATATGCACACATCATGCACACATATTCAACATTATATCCACATCGCACACATACACTCCACTCATATACAAGTATCAAGCATATACTGCATATATCTGCACACATCAAACACATACCATACATATACACACATCACTCACACACACAATTTTATTTCCTGACACACTTTTGGGAGAGTGAATTCTCCCAGAGTAAAACAGAATGCCCCCGGGAGAGAACTTTGAATCATTCTAACGATTTCCAAATCTCACACCGGAGCACTAGAGCATAATGTGCATGCGCCAATTTTTGACATGTGCCATATGTGTCGCTGATCACAGTGGATCCTGTAAACATGTAGGTTCTGTCTGGGGTACATAGAGATCTATGCTGCTGTACAGGCAACATAGCTTATAGTATAGGGTGCTGCTACCTCTAGTGCTCCTGTTAGAAATATACTTCCGCAGCCTCCCAGGGGGCAATATATTTTGCTTTTATTGTGGAGGAATGTTTCTGTTTGGCAGCGGTAATTGGTGAGGATGTTAATAGTTGGAGAGGGCGGTTGATGACAGTGGGCCTTGGGTGGTAAAAAGTACAAATCCGGCCCTGCCGGGAAATAAAAACACATAAGGGGGGGCACTTATATCCGGGACATAAAAACACATAAGGGGGGACCCTCATATCCCCGACGTAAAAACACATAAGGGGGGACCCTTATATCCGGGACATAAAAACACATAAGGGGGGACCCTTATATCCGGGACATAAAAACACATAAGGGGGGACCCTTATATCCGGGACATAAAAACACATAAGGGGGGACCCTTATATCCCCGACATAAAAACACATAAGGGGGGACCCTTATATCCCCGACATAAAAACACGTAAGGGGGGACCCTTATATCCCCGACATAAAAACACATAAGGGGGGACCCTTATATCCCCGACATAAAAACACATAAGGGGGGACCCTTATATCCGGGACATAAAAACACATAAGGGGGGACCCTTATATCCGGGACATGAAACACATAAGGGGGGACCCTTATATCCGGGACATAAAAACACATAAGGGGGGACCCTTATATCCCCGACATAAAAACACATAAGGGGGGACCCTTATATCCGGGACATAAAAACACATAAGGGGGGACCCTTATATCCCCGACATAAAAACACATAAGGGGGGACCCTTATATCCCCGACATAAAAACACATAAGGGGGGACCCTTATATCCCCGACATAAAAACACATAAGGGGGGACCCTTATATCCGGGACATGAAACACATAATGGGCAGACCCTTATATCCGGGACATGAAACACATAATGGGCAGACCCTTATATCCGGGACATGAAACACATAATAGGCAGACCATTATATCCTTTACATGAAAAACATAAGGGGGGACCCTTCTACCCCCGACATAAAAACACATAAGGGGGGACCCTTATATCCCCGACATAAAAACACATAAGGGGGGACCCTTATATCCCCGACATAAAAACACATAAGGGGTGATCCTTATATCCCCGACATAAAAACACATAAGGGAGGACCCTTATATCCCCGACATAAAAACACATAAGGGGGGACCCTTATATCTCCAACATAAAAACACATAAGGGGGGACCCTTATATCCAGGACATAAAAACACATAAGGGGGGACCCTTATATCCGGGACATAAAAACACATAAGGGGGGACCCTTATATCCCCGACATAAAAACACATAAGGGGGGACCCTTATATCCGGGACATAAAAACACAAAGGGGGGACCCTTATATCCGGGACATAAAAACACATAAGGGGGGACCCTTATATCCCCGACATAAAAACACATAAGGGGGGACCCTTATATCCCCCACATAAAAACACTTAAGGAGGACCCTTATATCCGGGACATAAAAACTTATAAGGGGGGACCCTTATATCCGGGACATAAAAACACATAAGGGGGGACCCTTATATCCGGGACATGAAACACATAATAGGCAGACCCTTATATCCGGGACATGAAACACATAAGGGGGGACCCTTATATCCCCGACATAAAAACACATAAGGGGGGACCCTTATATCCGGAACATAAAAACACATAAGAAGGGACCCTTATATCCCCGACATAAAAACACATAAGGGGGGACCCTTATATCCGGGACATGAATAACTTATAAGGGGGGACCCTTATATCCGCCACATAAAAACACATAAGGGGGGACCCTTATATCCCCGACATAAAAACACATAAGGGGGGGCCCTTATATCCGGGACATGAAACACATAATGGGCAGACCCTTATATCCGGGACATGAAACACATAAGGGGGGACCCTTATATCCCCGACATAAAAACGCATAAGGGGGGACCCTTATATCTCCAACATAAAAACACATAAGGGGGGACCCTTATATCCGGGACATAAAAACACATAAGGGGGGACCCTTATATCCGGAACATAAAAACACATAAGGGGGGACCCTTATATCCCCGACATAAAAACACATAAGGGGGGACCCTTATATCCGGGACATAAAAACACATAAGGGGGGACCCTTATATCCGGGACATAAAAACACATAAGGGGGGACCCTTATATCCGTATGACATAAAAACACATAAGGGGGGACCCTTATATCCGGGACATAAAAACACATAAGGGGGGACCCTTATATCCCCGACATAAAAACACATAAGGGGGGACCCTTATATCCCCGACATAAAAACACATAAGGGGGGACCCTTATATCCCCGACATAAAAACACATAAGGGGGGACCCTTATATCCCCGACATAAAAACACGTAAGCGGGGACCCTTATATCCCCGACATAAAAACACATAAGGGGGGACCCTTATATCCTCGACATAAAAACACATAAGGGGGGACCCTTATATCCGGGACATAAAAACACATAAGGGGGGACCCTTATATCCGGGACATGAAACACATAATGGGCAGACCCTTATATCCGGGACATGAAACACATAATAGGCAGACCCTTATATCCGGAACATGAAACACATAAGGGGGGACCCTTATATCCCCGACATAAAAACACATAAGGGGGGACCCTTATATCCGGAACATAAAAACACATAAGGGGGGACCCTTATATCCCCGACATAAAAACACATAAGGGGGGACCCTTATATCCGGGACATAAAAACACATAAGGGGGGACCCTTTTATCCCCGACATAAAAACACATAAGGGGGGACCCTTATATCCGGGACATAAAAACACATAAGGGGGGACCCTTATATCCGGGACATAAAAACACATAAGGGGGGACCCTTATATCCGGGACATAAAAACACATAAGGGGGGGACTCTTATATCCGGGACATAAAAACACATAAGGGGGGACCCTTATATCCGGGACATAAAAACACATAAGGGGGGACCCTTATATCCCCGACATAAAAACACATAAGGGGGGACCCTTATATCCGGGACATAAAAACACATAAGGGGGGACCCTTATATCCGGGACATAAAAACACATAAGGGGGGACCCTTATATCCCCGACATAAAAACACATAAGGGGGGACCCTTATATCCGGGACATAAAAACACATAAGGGGGGACCCTTATATCCCCGACATAAAAACACATAAGGGGGGACCCTTATATCCGGGACATAAAAACACATAAGGGGGGACCCTTATATCCGGGACATAAAAACACATAAGGGGGGGACTCTTACATCCGGGACATAAAAACACATAAGGGGGGACCCTTATATCCGGGACATAAAAACACATAAGGGGGGACCCTTATATCCCCGACATAAAAACACATAAGGGGGGACCCTTATATCCGGGACATAAAAACACATAAGGGGGGACCCTTATATCCCCGACATAAAAACACATAAGGGGGGACCCTTATATCCCCGACATAAAAACACATAAGGGGGGACCCTTATATCCCCGACATAAAAACACGTAAGGGGGGACCCTTATATCCCCGACATAAAAACACATAAGGGGGGACCCTTATATCCGGGACATGAAACACATAATGGGCAGACCCTTATATCCGGGACATGAAACACATAATGGGCAGACCCTTATATCCGGGACATGAAACACATAATAGGCAGACCCTTATATCCTTTACATGAAAAACATAAGGGGGGACCCTTATACCCCCGACATAAAAACACATAAGGGGGGACCCTTTATATCCCCGACATAAAAACACATAAGGGGGGACCCTTATATCCCCGACATAAAAACACATAAGGGGTGATCCTTATATCTCCGACATAAAAACACATAAGGGAGGACCCTTATATCCCCGACATAAAAACACATAAGGGGGGACCCTTATATCTCCAACATAAAAACACATAAGGGGGGACCCTTATATCCAGGACATAAAAACACATAAGGGGGGACCCTTATATCCCCGACATAAAAACACATAAGGGGGGACCCTTATATCCCCGACATAAAAACACGTAAGGGGGGACCCTTATATCCCCGACATAAAAACACATAAGGGGGGACCCTTATATCCGGGACATAAAAACACATAAGGGGGGACCCTTATATCCGGGACATAAAAACACATAAGGGGGGACCCTTATATCCCCGACATAAAAACACATAAGGGGGGACCCTTATATCCGGGACATAAAAACACATAAGGGGGGACCCTTTTATCCCCGACATAAAAACACATAAGGGGGGACCCTTATATCCGGGACATAAAAACACATAAGGGGGGACCCTTATATCCGGGACATAAAAACACATAAGGGGGGGACTCTTATATCCGGGACATAAAAACACATAAGGGGGGACCCTTATATCCGGGACATAAAAACACATAAGGGGGGACCCTTATATCCCCGACATAAAAACACATAAGGGGGGACCCTTATATCCGGGACATAAAAACACATAAGGGGGGACCCTTATATCCGGGACATAAAAACACATAAGGGGGGACCCTTATATCCCCGACATAAAAACACATAAGGGGGGACCCTTATATCCGGGACATAAAAACACATAAGGTGGGACCCTTATATCCCCGACATAAAAACACATAAGGGGGGACCCTTATATCCGGGACATAAAAACACATAAGGGGGGACCCTTATATCCGGGACATAAAAACACATAAGGGGGGGACTCTTACATCCGGGACATAAAAACACATAAGGGGGGACCCTTATATCCGGGACATAAAAACACATAAGGGGGGACCCTTATATCCCCGACATAAAAACACATAAGGGGGGACCCTTATATCCGGGACATAAAAACACATAAGGGGGGACCCTTATATCCCCGACATAAAAACACATAAGGGGGGACCCTTATATCCCCGACATAAAAACACATAAGGGGGGACCCTTATATCCCCGACATAAAAACACGTAAGGGGGGACCCTTATATCCCCGACATAAAAACACATAAGGGGGGACCCTTATATCCGGGACATGAAACACATAATGGGCAGACCCTTATATCCGGGACATGAAACACATAATGGGCAGACCCTTATATCCGGGACATGAAACACATAATAGGCAGACCCTTATATCCTTTACATGAAAAACATAAGGGGGGACCCTTATACCCCCGACATAAAAACACATAAGGGGGGACCCTTTATATCCCCGACATAAAAACACATAAGGGGGGACCCTTATATCCCCGACATAAAAACACATAAGGGGTGATCCTTATATCTCCGACATAAAAACACATAAGGGAGGACCCTTATATCCCCGACATAAAAACACATAAGGGGGGACCCTTATATCTCCAACATAAAAACACATAAGGGGGGACCCTTATATCCGGGACATAAAAACACATAAGGGGGGACCCTTATATCCCCGACATAAAAACACATAAGGGGGGACCCTTATATCCCCGACATAAAAACACGTAAGGGGGGACCCTTATATCCCCGACATAAAAACACATAAGGGGGGACCCTTATATCCGGGACATAAAAACACATAAGGGGGGACCCTTATATCCGGGACATAAAAACACATAAGGGGGGACCCTTATATCCGGGACATGAAACACATAATGGGCAGACCCTTATATCTGGGACATGAAACACATAATGGGCAGACCCTTATATCCGGGACATGAAACACATAATAGGCAGACCCTTATATCCAGGACATGAAACACATAAGGGGGGACCCTTATATCCCCGACATAAAAACACATAAGGGGGGACCCTTATATCCGGAACATAAAAACACATAAGGGGGGACCCTTATATCCCCGACATAAAAACACATAAGGGGGGACCCTTATATCCGGGACATAAAAACACATAAGGGGGGACCCTTTTATCCCCGACATAAAAACACATAAGGGGGGACCCTTATATCCGGGACATAAAAACACATAAGGGGGGACCCTTATATCCGGGACATAAAAACACATAAGGGGGGGACCCTTATATCCCCGACATAAAAACACGTAAGCGGGGACCCTTATATCCCCGACATAAAAACACATAAGGGGGGACCCTTATATCCTCGACATAAAAACACATAAGGGGGGACCCTTATATCCGGAACATAAAAACACATAAGGGGGGACCCTTATATCCCCGACATAAAAACACATAAGGGGGGACCCTTATATCCGGGACATAAAAACACATAAGGGGGGACCCTTTTATCCCCGACATAAAAACACATAAGGGGGGACCCTTATATCCCCGACATAAAAACACATAAGGGGGGACCCTTATATCCGGAACATAAAAACACATAAGGGGGGACCCTTATATCCCCGACATAAAAACACATAAGGGGGGACCCTTATATCCGGGACATAAAAACACATAAGGGGGGACCCTTTTATCCCCGACATAAAAACACATAAGGGGGGACCCTTATATCCCCGACATAAAAACACATAAGGGGGGACCCTTATATCCGGAACATAAAAACACATAAGGGGGGACCCTTATATCCCCGACATAAAAACACATAAGGGGGGACCCTTATATCCGGGACATAAAAACACATAAGGGGGGACCCTTTTATCCCCGACATAAAAACACATAAGGGGGGACCCTTATATCCGGGACATAAAAACACATAAGGGGGGACCCTTATATCCGGGACATAAAAACACATAAGGGGGGGACCCTTATATCCCCGACATAAAAACACGTAAGCGGGGACCCTTATATCCCCGACATAAAAACACATAAGGGGGGACCCTTATATCCTCGACATAAAAACACATAAGGGGGGACCCTTATATCCGGGACATAAAAACACATAAGGGGGGACCCTTATATCCCCGACATAAAAACACATAAGGGGGGGCCCTTATATCCGGGACATGAAACACATAATGGGCAGACCCTTATATCCGGGACATGAAACACATAAGGGGGGACCCTTATATCCCCGACATAAAAACGCATAAGGGGGGACCCTTATATCTCCAACATAAAAACACATAAGGGGGGACCCTTATATCCGGGACATAAAAACACATAAGGGGGGACCCTTATATCCGGAACATAAAAACACATAAGGGGGGACCCTTATATCCCCGACATAAAAACACATAAGGGGGGACCCTTATATCCGGGACATAAAAACACATAAGGGGGGACCCTTATATCCGGGACATAAAAACACATAAGGGGGGACCCTTATATCCGTATGACATAAAAACACATAAGGGGGGACCCTTATATCCGGGACATAAAAACACATAAGGGGGGACCCTTATATCCCCGACATAAAAACACATAAGGGGGGACCCTTATATCCCCGACATAAAAACACATAAGGGGGGACCCTTATATCCCCGACATAAAAACACATAAGGGGGGACCCTTATATCCCCGACATAAAAACACGTAAGCGGGGACCCTTATATCCCCGACATAAAAACACATAAGGGGGGACCCTTATATCCTCGACATAAAAACACATAAGGGGGGACCCTTATATCCGGGACATAAAAACACATAAGGGGGGACCCTTATATCCGGGACATGAAACACATAATGGGCAGACCCTTATATCTGGGACATGAAACACATAATGGGCAGACCCTTATATCCGGGACATGAAACACATAATAGGCAGACCCTTATATCCGGAACATGAAACACATAAGGGGGGACCCTTATATCCCCGACATAAAAACACATAAGGGGGGACCCTTATATCCGGAACATAAAAACACATAAGGGGGGACCCTTATATCCCCGACATAAAAACACATAAGGGGGGACCCTTATATCCGGGACATAAAAACACATAAGGGGGGACCCTTTTATCCCCGACATAAAAACACATAAGGGGGGACCCTTATATCCGGGACATAAAAACACATAAGGGGGGACCCTTATATCCGGGACATAAAAACACATAAGGGGGGGACTCTTATATCCGGGACATAAAAACACATAAGGGGGGACCCTTATATCCGGGACATAAAAACACATAAGGGGGGACCCTTATATCCGGGACATAAAAACACATAAGGGGGGACCCTTATATCCGGGACATAAAAACACATAAGGGGGGACCCTTATATCCGGGACATAAAAACACATAAGGGGGGACCCTTATATCCCCGACATAAAAACACATAAGGGGGGACCCTTATATCCGGGACATAAAAACACATAAGGGGGGACCCTTATATCCCCGACATAAAAACACATAAGGGGGGACCCTTATATCCGGGACATAAAAACACATAAGGGGGGACCCTTATATCCGGGACATAAAAACACATAAGGGGGGGACTCTTACATCCGGGACATAAAAACACATAAGGGGGGACCCTTATATCCGGGACATAAAAACACATAAGGGGGGACCCTTATATCCCCGACATAAAAACACATAAGGGGGGACCCTTATATCCGGGACATAAAAACACATAAGGGGGGACCCTTATATCCCCGACATAAAAACACATAAGGGGGGACCCTTATATCCCCGACATAAAAACACATAAGGGGGGACCCTTATATCCCCGACATAAAAACACGTAAGGGGGGACCCTTATATACCCGACATAAAAACACATAAGGGGGGACCCTTATATCCGGGACATGAAACACATAATGGGCAGACCCTTATATCCGGGACATGAAACACATAATGGGCAGACCCTTATATCCGAGACATGAAACACATAATAGGCAGACCCTTATATCCTTTACATGAAAAACATAAGGGGGGACCCTTATACCCCCGAAATAAAAACACATAAGGGGGGACCCTTTATATCCCCGACATAAAAACACATAAGGGGGGACCCTTATATCCCCGACATAAAAACACATAAGGGGTGATCCTTATATCTCCGACATAAAAACACATAAGGGAGGACCCTTATATCCCCGACATAAAAACACATAAGGGGGGACCCTTATATCTCCAATATAAAAACACATAAGGGGGGACCCTTATATCCGGGACATAAAAACACATAAGGGGGAACCCTTATATCCCCGACATAAAAACACATAAGGGGGGACCCTTATATCCCCGACATAAAAACACGTAAGGGGGGACCCTTATATCCCCGACATAAAAACACATAAGGGGGGACCCTTATATCCGGGACATAAAAACACATAAGGGGGGACCCTTATATCCGGGACATAAAAACACATAAGGGGGGACCCTTATATCCGGGACATAAAAACACATAAGGGGGGACCCTTATATCCGGGACATGAAACACATAATGGGCAGACCCTTATATCTGGGACATGAAACACATAATGGGCAGACCCTTATATCCGGGACATGAAACACATAATAGGCAGACCCTTATATCCGGAACATGAAACACATAAGGGGGGACCCTTATATCCCCGACATAAAAACACATAAGGGGGGACCCTTATATCCGGAACATAAAAACACATAAGGGGGGACCCTTATATCCCCGACATAAAAACACATAAGGGGGGACCCTTATATCCGGGACATAAAAACACATAAGGGGGACCCTTTTATCCCCGACATAAAAACACATAAGGGGGGACCCTTATATCCGGGACATAAAAACACATAAGGGGGGACCCTTATATCCGGGACATAAAAACACATAAGGGGGGGACTCTTATATCCGGGACATAAAAACACATAAGGGGGGACCCTTATATCCGGGACATAAAAACACATAAGGGGGGACCCTTATATCCCCGACATAAAAACACATAAGGGGGGACCCTTATATCCGGGACATAAAAACACATAAGGGGGGACCCTTATATCCGGGACATAAAAACACATAAGGGGGGACCCTTATATCCGGGACATAAAAACACATAAGGGGGGACCCTTATATCCCCGACATAAAAACACATAAGGGGGGACCCTTATATCCGGGACATAAAAACACATAAGGGGGGACCCTTATATCCGGGACATAAAAACACATAAGGGGGGACCCTTATATCCGGGACATAAAAACACATAAGGGGGGACCCTTATATCCGGGACATAAAAACACATAAGGGGGGGACTCTTACATCCGGGACATAAAAACACATAAGGGGGGACCCTTATATCCGGGACATAAAAACACATAAGGGGGGACCCTTATATCCCCGACATAAAAACACATAAGGGGGGACCCTTATATCCGGGACATAAAAACACATAAGGGGGGACCCTTATATCCCCGACATAAAAACACATAAGGGGGGACCCTTATATCTCCGACATAAAAACACGTAAGGGGGGACCCTTATATCCCCGACATAAAAACACATAAGGGGGGACCCTTATATCCGGGACATGAAACACATAATGGGCAGACCCTTATATCCGGGACATGAAACACATAATGGGCAGACCCTTATATCCGGGACATGAAACACATAATAGGCAGACCCTTATATCCTTTACATGAAAAACATAAGGGGGGACCCTTATACCCCCGACATAAAAACACATAAGGGGGGACCCTTATATCCCCGACATAAAAACACATAAGGGGGGACCCTTATATCCCCGACATAAAAACACATAAGGGGTGATCCTTATATCTCCGACATAAAAACACATAAGGGAGGACCCTTATATCCCCGACATAAAAACACATAAGGGGGGACCCTTATATCTCCAACATAAAAACACATAAGGGGGGACCCTTATATCCGGGACATAAAAACACATAAGGGGGGACCCTTATATCCGGGACATAAAAACACATAAGGGGGGACCCTTATATCCCCGACATAAAAACACATAAGGGGGGACCCTTATATCCGGGACATAAAAACACATAAGGGGGGACCCTTATATCCGGGACATAAAAACACATAAGGGGGGACCCTTATATCCCCGACATAAAAACACATAAGGGGGGACCCTTATATCCCCCACATAAAAACACTTAAGGAGGACCCTTATATCCGGGACATAAAAACTTATAAGGGGGGACCCTTATATCCGGGACATAAAAACACATAAGGGGGGACCCTTATATCCGGGACATGAAACACATAATAGGCAGACCCTTATATCCGGGACATGAAACACATAAGGGGGGACCCTTATATCCCCGACATAAAAACACATAAGGGGGGACCCTTATATCCGGAACATAAAAACACATAAGGGGGGACCCTTATATCCCCGACATAAAAACACATAAGGGGGGACCCTTATATCCGGGACATGAATAACTTATAAGGGGGGACCCTTATATCCGCCACATAAAAACACATAAGGGAGGACCCTTATATCCCCGACATAAAAACACATAAGGGGGGGCCCTTATATCCGGGACATGAAACACATAATGGGCAGACCCTTATATCCGGGACATGAAACACATAAGGGGGGACCCTTATATCCCCGACATAAAAACACATAAGGGGGGACCCTTATATCTCCAACATAAAAACACATAAGGGGGGACCCTTATATCCGGGACATAAAAACACATAAGGGGGGACCCTTATATCCGGAACATAAAAACACATAAGGGGGGACCCTTATATCCCCGACATAAAAACACATAAGGGGGGCCCTTATATCCGGGACATAAAAACACATAAGGGGGGACCCTTATATCCGGGACATAAAAACACATAAGGGGGGACCCTTATATCCGGGACATAAAAACACATAAGGGGGGACCCTTATATCCGGGACATAAAAACACATAAGGGGGGACCCTTATATCCGGGACATAAAAACACATAAGGGGGGACCCTTATATCCGGGACATAAAAACACATAAGGGGGGACCCTTATATCCCCGACATAAAAACACATAAGGGGGGACCCTTATATCCGGGACATAAAAACACATAAGGGGGGACCCTTATATCCGGGACATAAAAACACATAAGGGGGGGACTCTTATATCCGGGACATAAAAACACATAAGGGGGGACCCTTATATCCGGGACATAAAAACACATAAGGGGGGACCCTTATATCCCCGACATAAAAACACATAAGGGGGGACCCTTACATCCCTGACATAAAAACACATAAGGGGGGACCCTTATATCCCCGACATAAAAACACGTAAGGGGGGACCCTTATATCCCCGACATAAAAACACATAAGGGGGGACCCTTATATCCGGGACATGAAACACATAATGGGCAGACCCTTATATCCGGGACATGAAACACATAATGGGCAGACCCTTATATCCGGGACATGAAACACATAATAGGCAGACCCTTATATCCGGGACATGAAAAACATAAGGGGGGACCCTTATACCCCCGACATAAAAACACATAAGGGGGGACCCTTATATCCCCGACATAAAAACACATAAGGGGGGACCCTTATATCCCCGACATAAAAACACATAAGGGGTGGTACTTATATCCCCGACATAAAAACACATAAGGGGGGACCCTTATATCCCCGACATAAAAACACATAAGGGGGGACCCTTATATCCGGGACATAAAAACACATAAGGGGGGACCCTTATATCCGGGACATAAAAACACATAAGGGGGGACCCTTATATCCCCGACATAAAAACATATAAGGGGGGACCCTTATATCCGGGACATAAAAACACAAAGGGGGGACCCTTATATCCGGGACATAAAAACACATAAGGGGGGACCCTTATATCCCCGACATAAAAACACATAAGGGGGGACCCTTATATCCGGGACATAAAAACACATAAGGGGGGACCCTTATATCCCCGACATAAAAACACATAAGGGGGGACCCTTATATCCGGGACATAAAAACACATAAGGGGGGACCCTTTTATCCCCGACATAAAAACACATAAGGGGGGACCCTTATATCCGGGACATAAAAACACATAAGGGGGGACCCTTATATCCGGGACATAAAAACACATAAGGGGGGGACTCTTATATCCGGGACATAAAAACACATAAGGGGGGACCCTTATATCCGGGACATAAAAACACATAAGGGGGGACCCTTATATCCCCGACATAAAAACACATAAGGGGGGACCCTTATATCCGGGACATAAAAACACATAAGGGGGGACCCTTATATCCGGGACATAAAAACACATATGGGGGGACCCTTATATCCGGGACATAAAAACACATAAGGGGGGACCCTTATATCCCCGACATAAAAACACGTAAGGGGGGACCCTTATATCCGGGATATAAAAACACATAAGGGGGGACCCTTATATCCCCGACATAAAAACACATAAGGGGGGACCCTTATATCCGGGACATAAAAACACATAAGGGGGGACCCTTATATCCGGGACATAAAAACACATAAGGGGGGGACTCTTATATCCGGGACATAAAAACACATAAGGGGGGACCCTTATATCCGGGACATAAAAACACATAAGGGGGGACCCTTATATCCCCGACATAAAAACACATAAGGGGGGACCCTTATATCCGGGACATAAAAACACATAAGGGGGGACCCTTATATCCCCGACATAAAAACACATAAGGGGGGACCCTTATATCCCCGACATAAAAACACATAAGGGGGGACCCTTATATCCCCGACATAAAAACACGTAAGGGGGGACCCTTATATCCCCGACATAAAAACACATAAGGGGGGACCCTTATATCCGGGACATGAAACACATAATGGGCAGACCCTTATATCCGGGACATGAAACACATAATGGGCAGACCCTTATATCCGGGACATGAAACACATAATGGGCAGACCCTTATATCCGGGACATGAAACACATAATAGGCAGACCCTTATATCCTTTACATGAAAAACATAAGGGGGGACCCTTATACCCCCGACATAAAAACACATAAGGGGGGACCCTTATATCCCCGACATAAAAACACATAAGGGGGGACCCTTATATCCCCGACATAAAAACACATAAGGGGTGATCCTTATATCCCCGACATAAAAACACATAAGGGAGGACCCTTATATCCCCGACATAAAAACACATAAGGGGGGACCCTTATATCTCCAACATAAAAACACATAAGGGGGGACCCTTATATCCAGGACATAAAAACACATAAGGGGGGACCCTTATATCCGGGACATAAAAACACATAAGGGGGGACCCTTATATCCCCGACATAAAAACACATAAGGGGGGACCCTTATATCCGGGACATAAAAACACAAAGGGGGGACCCTTATATCCGGGACATAAAAACACATAAGGGGGGACCCTTATATCCCCGACATAAAAACACATAAGGGGGGACCCTTATATCCGGGACATAAAAACACATAAGGGGGGACCCTTATATCCCCGACATAAAAACACATAAGGGGGGGCCCTTATATCCCCGACATAAAAACACATAAGGGGGGACCCTTATATCCCCGACATAAAAACACATAAGGGGGGACCCTTATATCCGGGACATAAAAACACATAAGGGGGGACCCTTATATCCGCCACATAAAAACACATAAGGGGGGACACTTATATCCCCGACATAAAAACACATAAGGGGGGGCCCTTATATCCGGGACATGAAACACATAATGGGCAGACCCTTATATCCGGGACATGAAACACATAAGGGGGGACCCTTATATCCCCGACATAAAAACACATAAGGGGGGACCCTTATATCTCCAACATAAAAACACATAAGGGGGGACCCTTATATCCGGAAAAGAATAACACATAAGGGGGGGCACTTATATCCGGGACATAAAAACACATAAGGGGGGACCCTCATATCCCCGACATAAAAACACATAAGGGGGGACCCTTATATCCGGGACATAAAAACACATAAAGGGGGACCCTTATATCCGGGACATAAAAACACATAAGGGGGGACCCTTATATCCGGGACATAAAAACACATAAGGGGGGACCCTTATATCCGGGACATAAAAACACATAAGGGGGGACCCTTATATCCCCGACATAAAAACACATAAGGGGGGACCCTTATATCCGGGACATAAAAACACATAAGGGGGGACCCTTATATCCCCGACATAAAAACACATAAGGGGGGACCCTTATATCCGGGACATAAAAACACATAAGGGGGGGACTCTTATATCCGGGACATAAAAACACATAAGGGGGGACCCTTATATCCGGGACATAAAAACACATAAGGGGGGACCCTTATATCCCCGACATAAAAACACATAAGGGGGGACCCTTATATCCGGGACATAAAAACACATAAGGGGGGACCCTTATATCCCCGACATAAAAACACATAAGGGGGGACCCTTATATCCCCGACATAAAAACACATAAGGGGGGACCCTTATATCCCCGACATAAAAACACATAAGGGGGGACCCTTATATCCCCGACATAAAAACACGTAAGGGGGGACCCTTATATCCCCGACATAAAAACACATAAGGGGGACCCTTATATCCCCGACATAAAAACACATAAGGGGGGACCCTTATATCCGGGACATAAAAACACATAAGGGGGGACCCTTATATCCGGGACATAAAACACATAATGGGCAGACCCTTATATCTGGGACATGAAACACATAATGGGCAGACCCTTAGGGCTCGTTTCCTCTATCGCGAATCCGCATGCGTCCAACGCATGCGGATTCGCACATGTAATGTAAGTGGATGGGCCTGTTTCCACTCTTGCGTTGGGGATGTGCGTTTTTTCAAGCGGTGAAAAAACGCACAAAAGAGCCAACGAATTCGCCTGCGAGTGGAATGCAGGCGAATCGCACACAACGTATTTAATAGTAAAAACGCATGCGTTTTTTACATGCGTTTTTACCCGCGATTTCGCGTGCGATTTCGCTCCTTTTTAATGTTATTTTGCCCTGGCAGTGTCATGGTTAATTTCGCATGGCACCCTGCCATGCGAAATCGCACGCGAAATCGCGGGTAAAAACGCATGCGGAAACGCATCCGCATGCGTTTTTACAAGCGTCGGAATGCTTAGAAATCGCGTCGCAACAGTGGGAACGAGCCCTTATATCCGGGACATGAAACACATAATAGGCAGACCCTTATATCCGGAACATGAAACACATAAGGGGGGACCCTTATATCCCCGACATAAAAACACATAAGGGGGGACCCTTATATCCGGGACATAAAAACACATAAGGGGGGACCCTTATATCCCCGACATAAAAACACATAAGGGGGGACCCTTATATCCGGGACATAAAAACACATAAGGGGGGACCCTTTTATCCCCGACATAAAAACACATAAGGGGGGACCCTTATATCCGGGACATAAAAACACATAAGGGGGGACCCTTATATCCGGGACATAAAAACACATAAGGGGGGGACTCTTATATCCGGGACATAAAAACACATAAGGGGGGACCCTTATATCCGGGACATAAAAACACATAAGGGGGGACCCTTATATCCCCGACATAAAAACACATAAGGGGGGACCCTTATATCCGGGACATAAAAACACATAAGGGGGGACCCTTATATCCGGGACATAAAAACACATAAGGGGGAACCCTTATATCCGGGACATAAAAACACATAAGGGGGGACCCTTATATCCCCGACATAAAAACACATAAGGGGGGACCCTTATATCCGGGACATAAAAACACATAAGGGGGGACCCTTATATCCGGGACATAAAAACACATAAGGGGGGACATAAAAACACATAAGGGGGGACCCTTATATCCCCGACATAAAAACACATAAGGGGGGACCCTTATATCCGGGACATAAAAACACATAAGAGGGGACCCTTATATCCGGGACATAAAAACACATAAGGGGGGACCCTTATATCCGGGACATAAAAACACATAAGGGGGGACCCTTATATCCGGGACATAAAAACACATAAGGGGGGGACTCTTATATCCGGGACATAAAAACACATAAGGGGGGACCCTTATATCCGGGACATAAAAACACATAAGGGGGACCCTTATATCCCCGACATAAAAACACATAAGGGGGGACCCTTATATCCGGGACATAAAAACACATAAGGGGGGACCCTTATATCCCCGACATAAAAACACATAAGGGGGGACCCTTATATCCGGGACATAAAAACACATAAGGGGGGACCCTTATATACCCGACATAAAAACACGTAAGGGGAGACCCTTATATCACCGACATAAAAACACATAAGGGGGGACCCTTATATCCGGGACATGAAACACATAATGGGCAGACCCTTATATCCGGGACATGAAACACATAATGGGCAGACCCTTATATCCGGGACATGAAAGACATAATAGGCAGACCCTTATATCCTTTACATGAAAAACATAAGGGGGGACCCTTATACCCCCGACATAAAAACACATAAGGGGGGACCCTTATATCCCCGACATAAAAACACATAAGGGGGGACCCTTATATCCCCGACATAAAAACACATAAGGGGTGATCCTTATATCCCCGACATAAAAACACATAAGGGGGGACCCTTATATCCCCGACATAAAAACACATAAGGGGGGACCCTTTTATCCCCGACATAATAACACATAAGGGGGGACCCTTATATCCGGGACATAAAAACACATAAGGGGGGACCCTTATATCCCCGACATAAAAACACATAAGAGGGGACCCTTATATCCGGGACATAAAAACACAAAGGGGGGACCCTTATATCCGGGACATAAAAACACATAAGGGGGGACCCTTATATCCGGGACATAAAAACACATAAGGGGGGACCCTTATATCTGGGACATAAAAACACATAAGGGGGGACCCTTATATCCCCGACATAAAAACACATAAGGGGGGGCCCTTATATCCCCGACATAAAAACACATAAGGGGGGACCCTTATATCCCCGACATAAAAACACATAAGGGGGGACCCTTATATCCGGGACATAAAAACACATAAGGTGGGACCCTTATATCCGCCACATAAAAACACATAAGGGGGGACACTTATATCCCCGACATAAAAACACATAAGGGGGGGCCCTTATATCCGGGACATGAAACACATAATGGGCAGACCCTTATATCCGGGACATGAAACACATAAGGGGGGACCCTTATATCCCCGACATAAAAACACATAAGGGGGGACCCTTATATCTCCAACATAAAAACACATAAGGGGGGACCCTTATATCCGGAAAATAAAAACACATAAGGGGGGGCACTTATATCCGGGACATAAAAACACATAAGGGGGGACCCTCATATCCCCGACATAAAAACACATAAGGGGGGACCCTTATATCCGGGACATAAAACACATAAAGGGGGACCCTTATATCCGGGACATAAAAACACATAAGGGGGGACCCTTATATCCGGGACATAAAAACACATAAGGGGGGACCCTTATATCCGGGACATAAAAACACATAAGGGGGGACCCTTATATCCCCGACATAAAAACACATAAGGGGGGACCCTTATATCCGGGACATAAAAACACATAAGGGGGGACCCTTATATCCCCGACATAAAAACACATAAGGGGGGACCCTTATATCCGGGACATAAAAACACATAAGGGGGGGACTCTTATATCCGGGACATAAAAACACATAAGGGGGGACCCTTATATCCGGGACATAAAAACACATAAGGGGGGACCCTTATATCCCCGACATAAAAACACATAAGGGGGGACCCTTATATCCGGGACATAAAAACACATAAGGGGGGACCCTTATATCCCCGACATAAAAACACATAAGGGGGGACCCTTATATCCCCGACATAAAAACACATAAGGGGGGACCCTTATATCCCCGACATAAAAACACATAAGGGGGGACCCTTATATCCCCGACATAAAAACACGTAAGGGGGGACCCTTATATCCCCGACATAAAAACACATAAGGGGGGACCCTTATATCCCCGACATAAAAACACATAAGGGGGGACCCTTATATCCGGGACATAAAAACACATAAGGGGGGACCCTTATATCCGGGACATAAAACACATAATGGGCAGACCCTTATATCTGGGACATGAAACACATAATGGGCAGACCCTTAGGGCTCGTTTCCACTATCGCGAATCCGCATGCGTCCAACGCATGCGGATTCGCACATGTAATGTAAGTGGATGGGCCTGTTTCCACTCTTGCGTTGGGGATGTGCGTTTTTTCAAGCGGTGAAAAAACGCACAAAAGAGCCAACGAATTCGCCTGCGAGTGGAATGCAGGCGAATCGCACACAACGTATTTAATAGTAAAAACGCATGCGTTTTTTACATGCGTTTTTACCCGCGATTTCGCGTGCGATTTCGCTCCTTTTTAATGTTATTTTGCCCTGGCAGTGTCATGGTTAATTTCGCATGGCACCCTGCCATGCGAAATCGCACGCGAAATCGCGGGTAAAAATGCATGCGGAAACGCATCCGCATGCGTTTTTACAAGCGTCGGAATGCTTAGAAATCGCGTCGCAACAGTGGGAACGAGCCCTTATATCCGGGACATGAAACACATAATGGGCAGACCCTTATATCCGGAACATGAAACACATAAGGGGGACCCTTATATCCCCGACATAAAAACACATAAGGGGGGACCCTTATATCCGGGACATAAAAACACATAAGGGGGGACCCTTATATCCCCGACATAAAAACACATAAGGGGGGACCCTTATATCCGGGACATAAAAACACATAAGGGGGGACCCTTTTATCCCCGACATAAAAACACATAAGGGGGGACCCTTATATCCGGGACATAAAAACACATAAGGGGGGACCCTTATATCCGGGACATAAAAACACATAAGGGGGGGACTCTTATATCCGGGACATAAAAACACATAAGGGGGGACCCTTATATCCGGGACATAAAAACACATAAGGGGGGACCCTTATATCCCCGACATAAAAACACATAAGGGGGGACCCTTATATCCGGGACATAAAAACACATAAGGGGGGACCCTTATATCCCCGACATAAAAACACATAAGGGGGGACCCTTATATCCGGGACATAAAAACACATAAGGGGGGACCCTTATATCCCCGACATAAAAACACATAAGGGGGGACCCTTATATCCGGGACATAAAAACACATAAGGGGGGACCCTTATATCCGGGACATAAAAACACATAAGGGGGGACATAAAAACACATAAGGGGGGACCCTTATATCCGGGACATAAAAACACATAAGGGGGGACCCTTATATCCGGGACATAAAAACACATAAGGGGGGACCCTTATATCCGGGTTATAAAAACACATAAGGGGGGACCCTTATATCCGGGACATAAAAACACATAAGGGGGGGACTCTTATATCCGGGACATAAAAACACATAAGGGGGGACCCTTATATCCGGGACATAAAAACACATAAGGGGGACCCTTATATCCCCGACATAAAAACACATAAGGGGGGACCCTTATATCCGGGACATAAAAACACATAAGGGGGGACCCTTATATCCCCGACATAAAAACACATAAGGGGGGACCCTTATATCCGGGACATAAAAACACATAAGGGGGGACACTTATATACCCGACATAAAAACACGTAAGGGGGGACCCTTATATCCCCGACATAAAAACACATAAGGGGGGACCCTTATATCCGGGACATGAAACACATAATGGGCAGACCCTTATATCCGGGACATGAAACACATAATGGGCAGACCCTTATATCCGGGACATGAAAGACATAATAGGCAGACCCTTATATCCTTTACATGAAAAACATAAGGGGGGACCCTTATACCCCCGACATAAAAACACATAAGGGGGGACCCTTATATCCCCGACATAAAAACACATAAGGGGGGACCCTTATATCCCCGACATAAAAACACATAAGGGGTGATCCTTATATCCCCGACATAAAAACACATAAGGGGGGACCCTTATATCCCCGACATAAAAACACATAAGGGGGGACCCTTATATCTCCAACATAAAAACACATAAGGGGGGACCCTTATATCCGGGACATAAAAACACATAAGGGGCGACCCTTATATCCGGGACATAAAAACACAAAGGGGGGACCCTTATATCCGGGACATAAAAACACATAAGGGGGGACCCTTATATCCCCGACATAAAAACACATAAGGGGGGACCCTTATATCCGGGACATAAAAACACATAAGGGAGGACCCTTATATCCCCGACATAAAAACACATAAGGGGGGACCCTTATATCCGCCACATAAAAACACATAAGGGGGGACCCTTATATCCCTGACATAAAAACACATAAGGGGGGGCCCTTATATCCGGGATATGAAACACATAATGGGCAGACCCTTATATCCGGGACATGAAACACATAAGGGGGGACCCTTATATCCCCGACATAATAACACATAAGGGGGGACCCTTATATCTCGAACATAAAAACACATAAGGGGGGACCCTTATATCCGGGAAATAAAAACACATAAGGGGGGGCACTTATATCCGGGACATAAAAACACATAAGGGGGGACCCTCATATCCCCGACATAAAAACACATAAGGGGGGACCCTTATATCCGGGACATAAAAACACATAAAGGGGGACCCTTATATCCGGGACATAAAAACACATAAGGGGGGACCCTTATATCCGGGACATAAAAACACATAAGGGGGGACCCTTATATCCCCGACATAAAAACACATAAGGGGGGACCCTTATATCCGGGACATAAAAACACATAAGGGGGGACCCTTATATCCCCGACATAAAAACACATAAGGGGGGACCCTTATATCCGGGACATAAAAACACATAAGGGGGGACCCTTATATCCGGAACATAAAAACACATAAGGGGGGACCCTTATATCCCTGACATAAAAACACATAAGGGGGGACCCTTATATCCCCGACATAAAAACACATAAGGGGGGACCCTTATATCCCCGACATAAAAACACATAAGGGGGGACCCTTACATCCCCGACATAAAAACACATAAGGGGGGACCCTTATATCCGCCACATAAAAACACATAAGGGGGAACCTTATATCCGGGACATGAAACACATAATGGGCAGACCCTTATATCCGGGACATGAAACACATAAGGGGGGACCCTTATATCCCCGACATAAAAACACCTAAGGGGGGACCCTTATATCGGGGACATAAAAACACATAAGGGGGGACCCTTATATCCGGTACATAAAAACACATAAGGGGGGACCCTTATATCCCCGACATAAAAACACATAAGGGGGGACCCTTATATCCGGGACATAAAAACACATAAGGGGGGACCCTTATATCCCCGACATAAAAACACATAAGGGGGGACCCTTATATCCGGGACATAAAAACACATAAGGGGGGACCCTTATATCCGGGACATAAAAACACATAAGGGGGGACCCTTATATCCGGGACATAAAAACACATAAGGGGGGACCCTTATATCCCCGACATTAAAACACATAAGGGGGGACCCTTATATCCCCGACATAAAAACACATAAGGGGGGACCCTTATATCCCCGACATAAAAACACATAAGGAGGGACCCTTATATCCGGGACATAAAAACACATAAGGGGGGACCCTTATATCCGGGACATAAAAACACATAAGGGGGGACCCTTATATCTGGGACATAAAAACACATAAGGGGGGACCCTTATATCCCCGACATTAAAACACATAAGGGGGGACCCTTATATCCCCGACATAAAAACACATAAGGGGGGACCCTTATATCCCCGACATAAAAACACATAAGGGGGGACCCTTATATCCGGGACATAAAAACACATAAGGGGGGACCCTTATATCCGGGACATAAAAACACATAAGGGGGGGACTCTTATATCCGGGACATAAAAACACATAAGGGGGGACCCTTATATCCGGGACATAAAAACACATAAACGGGGACCCTTATATCCCCGACATAAAAAAACACATAAGAGGGGACCCATATATCCGGGACATAAAAACACATAAGGGGGGACCCTTATATCCCCGACATAAAAACACATAAGGGGGGACCCTTATATCCCCGACATAAAAACACATAAGGGGGGACCCTTATATCCCTGACATAAAAACACATAAGGGGGGACCCTTATATCCCCGACATAAAAACACGTAAGGGGGGACCCTTATATCCCCGACATAAAAACACATAAGGGGGGACCATTATATCCGGGACATGAAACACATAATGGGCAGACCCTTATATCCGGGACATGAAACACATAATGGGCAGACCCTTTTATCCGGGACATGAAACACATAATAGGCAGACCCTTATATCCGGGACATGAAAACACATAAGGGGGGACCCTTATATCCCCGACATAAAAACACATAAGGGGGGGCCCTTATATCCCCGACATAAAAACACATAAGGGGGGACCCTTATATCCCCGACATAAAAACACATAAGGGGGGACCCTTATATCCGGGACATAAAAACACATAAGGGGGGACCCTTATATCCGCCACATAAAAACACATAAGGGGGGGCCCTTATATCCGGGACATGAAACACATAATGGGCAGACCCTTATATCCGGGACATGAAACACATAAAGGGGGACCCTTATATCCCCGACATAAAAACACATAAGGGGGGACCCTTATATCTCCAACATAAAAACACATAAGGGGGGACCCTTATATCCGGAAAAGAAAAACACATAAGGGGGGGCACTTATATCCGGGACATAAAAACACATAAGGGGGGACCCTCATATCCCCGACATAAAAACACATAAGGGGGGACCCTTATATCCGGGACATAAAAACACATAAAGGGGGACCCTTATATCCGGGACATAAAAACACATAAGGGGGGACCCTTATATCCGGGACATAAAAACACATAAGGGGGGACCCTTATATCCGGGACATAAAAACACATAAGGGGGGACCCTTATATCCCCGACATAAAAACACATAAGGGGGGACCCTTATATCCGGGACATAAAAACACATAAGGGGGGACCCTTATATCCCCGACATAAAAACACATAAGGGGGGACCCTTATATCCGGGACATAAAAACACATAAGGGGGGGACTCTTATATCCGGGACATAAAAACACATAAGGGGGGACCCTTATATCCGGGACATAAAAACACATAAGGGGGGACCCTTATATCCCCGACATAAAAACACATAAGGGGGGACCCTTATATCCCCGACATAAAAACACATAAGGGGGGACCCTTATATCCCCGACATAAAAACACGTAAGGGGGACCCTTATATCCCCGACATAAAAACACATAAGGGGGGACCCTTATATCCGGGACATGAAACACATAATGGGCAGACCCTTATATCCGGGACATGAAACACATAATGGGCAGACCCTTATATCCGGGACATGAAACACATAATAGGCAGACCCTTATATCCTTTAAATGAAAAACATAAGGGGGGACCCTTATACCCCCGACATAAAAACACATAAGGGGGGACCCTTATATCCCCGACATAAAAACACATAAGGGGGGACCCTTATATCCCCGACATAAAAACACATAAGGGGTGATCCTTATATCCCCGACATAAAAACACATAAGGGGGGACCCTTATATCCCCGACATAAAAACACATAAGGGGGGACCCTTATATCTCCAACATAAAAACACATAAGGGGGGACCCTTATATCCGGGACATAAAAACACATAAGGGGGGACCCTTATATCCGGGACATAAAAACACATAAGGGGGGACCCTTATATCCCCGACATAAAAACACATAAGGGGGGACCCTTATATCCGGGACATAAAAACACAAAGGGGGGACCCTTATATCCGGGACATAAAAACACATAAGGGGGGACCCTTATATCCCCGACATAAAAAAACATAAGGGGGGACCCTTATATCCGGGACATAAAAACACATAAGGGGGGACCCTTATATCCCCGACATAAAAACACATAAGGGGGGGCCCTTATATCCCCGACATAAAAACACATAAGGGGGGACCCTTATATCCCCGACATAAAAACACATAAGGGGGGACCCTTATATCCGGGACATAAAAACACATAAGGGGGGACCCTTATATCCGCCACATAAAAACACATAAGGGTGGACCCTTATATCCCCGACATAAAAACACATAAGGGGGGGCCCTTATATCCGGGATATGAAACACATAATGGGCAGACCCTTATATCCGGGACATGAAACACATAAGGGGGGACCCTTATATCCCCGACATAATAACACATAAGGGGGGACCCTTATATCTCGAACATAAAAACACATAAGGGGGGACCCTTATATCCGGGAAATAAAAACACATAAGGGGGGGCACTTATATCCGGGACATAAAAACACATAAGGGGGGGACCCTTATATCCCCGACATAAAAACACATAAGGGGGGACCCTTATATCCCCGACATAAAAACACATAAGAGGGGACCCTTATATCCAGGACATAAAAACACATAAGGGGGGACCCTTATATCCCCGACATGAAAACACATAATGGGGGACCCTTATTTTCGGGACATAAAAACACATAAGGGGGGGCCCTTATATCTGGGACATGAAACACATAATGGGCAGACCCTTATATCCGGGACATGAAACACATAAGGGGGGACCCTTATATCCCCGACATAAAAAAACATAAGGAGGGACCCTTATATCTCCAACATAAAAACACATAAGGGGGGACCCTTATATCCGGGACATAAAAACACATAAGGGGGGACCCTTGTATCCGCCACATAAAAACACATAAGGGGGGACCCTTTTATCCCCGACATAAAAACACGTAAGGGGGAACCCTTATATCCCCGACATAAAAACACAAAAGGGGGGACCCTTATATCCGGGACATAAAAACACATAAGGGGGGACCCTTATATCCCCGACATTAAAACACATAAGGGGGACCCTTATATCCCCGACATAAAAACACATAAGGGGGGACCCTTATATCCCCGACATAAAAACACATAAGGAGGGACCCTTATATCCGGGACATAAAAACACATAAGGGGGGACCCTTATATCCGGGACATAAAAACACATAAGGGGGGACCCTTATATCTGGGACATAAAAACACATAAGGGGGGACCCTTATATCCCCGACATTAAAACACATAAGGGGGGACCCTTATATCCCCGACATAAAAACACATAAGGGGGGACCCTTATATCCCCGACATAAAAACACATAAGGAGGGACCCTTATATCTCCAACATAAAAACACATAAGGGGGGACCCTTATATCCGGGACATAAAAACACATAAGGGGGGACCCTTGTATCCGCCACATAAAAACACATAAGGGGGGACCCTTTTATCCCCGACATAAAAACACGTAAGGGGGGACCCTTATATCCCCGACATAAAAACACATAAGGGGGGACCCTTATATCCGGGACATAAAAACACATAAGGGGGGACCCTTATATCCCCGACATTAAAACACATAAGGGGGGACCCTTATATCCCCGACATAAAAACACATAAGGGGGGACCCTTATATCCCCGACATAAAAACACATAAGGAGGGACCTTTATATCCGGGACATAAAAACACATAAGGGGGGACCCTTATATCCGGGACATAAAAACACATAAGGGGGGACCCTTATATCTGGGACATAAAAACACATAAGGGGGGACCCTTATATCCCCGACATTAAAACACATAAGGGGGGACCCTTATATCCCCGACATAAAAACACATAAGGGGGGACCCTTATATCCCCGACATAAAAACACATAAGGGGGGACCCTTATATCCGGGACATAAAAACACATAAGGGGGGACCCTTATATCCGGGACATAAAAACACATAAGGGGGGGACTCTTATATCCGGGACATAAAAACACATAAGGGTGGACCCTTATATCCGGGACATAAAAACACATAAAGGGGGACCCTTATATCCCCGACATAAAAAAACACATAAGAGGGGACCCATATATCCGGGACATAAAAACACATAAGGGGGGACCCTTATATCCCCGACATAAAAACACATAATGGGGGACCCTTATATCCCCGACATAAAAACACATAAGGGGGGACCCTTATATCCCTGACATAAAAACACATAAGGGGGGACCCTTATATCCCCGACATAAAAACACGTAAGGGGGGACCCTTATATCCCCGACATAAAAACACATAAGGGGGGACCATTATATCCGGGACATGAAACACATAATGGGCAGACCCTTATATCCGGGACATGAAACATATAATGGGCAGACCCTTATATCCGGGACATGAAACACATAATAGGCAGACCCTTATATCCGGGACATGAAAAACATAAGGGGGGACCCTTATATCCCCGACATAAAAACACATAAGGGGGGACCCTTATATCCCCGACATAAAAACACATAAGAGGTGATCCTTATATCCCCGACATAAAAACACATAAGGGGGGACCCTTATATCCCCGACATAAAAACACATAAGGGGGGACCCTTATATCCGGGACATAAAAACACATAAGGGGGGACCCTTATATCCCCGACATAAAAACACATAAGGGGGGACCCTTATATCCGGGACATAAAAACACATAAGGGGGGACCCTTATATCCGGGACATAAAAACACATAAGGGGGGACCCTTATATCCGGGACATAAAAACACATAAGGGGGGACCCTTATATCCCCGACATAAAAACACATAAGGGGGGACCCTTATATCCGGGACATAAAAACACATAAGGGGGGACCCTTATATCCGGGACATAAAAACACATAAGGGGGGACCCTTATATCCCCGACATAAAAACACATAAGAGAGGACCCTTATATCCCCGACATAAAAACACATAAGGGGGGACCCTTATATCCGGGACTTAAAAACACATAAGGGGGGACCCTTATATCCGCCACATAAAAACACATAAGGGGGGACCCTTATATCCGGGACATAAAAACACATAAGGGGGGACCCTTTTATCCCCGACATAAAAACACATAAGGGGGGACCCTTATATCCGGGACATAAAAACACATAAGGGGGGACCCTTATATCCGGGACATAAAAACACATAAGGGGGGGACTCTTATATCCGGGACATAAAAACACATAAGGGGGGACCCTTATATCCGGGACATAAAAACACATAAGGGGGGACCCTTATATCCCCGACATAAAAACACATAAGGGGGGACCCTTATATCCGGGACATAAAAACACATAAGGGGGGACCCTTATATCCGGGACATAAAAACACATAAGGGGGGACCCTTATATCCGGGACATAAAAACACATAAGGGGGGACCCTTATATCCGGGACATAAAAACACATAAGGGGGGACCCTTATATCCGGGACATAAAAACACATAAGGGGGGACCCTTATATCCCCGACATAAAAACACATAATGGGGGACCCTTATATCCGGGACATAAAAACACATAAGGGGGGACCCTTATATCCGGGACATAAAAACACATAAGGGGGGGACTCTTATATCCGGGACATAAAAACACATAAGGGGGGACCCTTATATCCGGGACATAAAAACACATAAGGGGGGACCCTTATATCCCCGACATAAAAACACATAAGGGGGGACCCTTATATCCCCGACATAAAAACACATAAGGGGGGACCCTTATATCCCCGACATAAAAACACGTAAGGGGGACCCTTATATCCCCGACATAAAAACACATAAGGGGGGACCCTTATATCCGGGACATGAAACACATAATGGGCAGACCCTTATATCCGGGACATGAAACACATAATGGGCAGACCCTTATATCCGGGACATGAAACACATAATAGGCAGACCCTTATATCCTTTAAATGAAAAACATAAGGGGGGACCCTTATACCCCCGACATAAAAACACATAAGGGGGGACCCTTATATCCCCGACATAAAAACACATAAGGGGGGACCCTTATATCCCCGACATAAAAACACATAAGGGGTGAACCTTATATCCCCGACATAAAAACACATGAGGGGGGACCCTTATATCCCCGACATAAAAACACATAAGGGGGGACCCTTATATCTCCAACATAAAAACACATAAGGGGGGACTCTTATATCCGGGACATAAAAACACATAAGGGGGGACCCTTATATCCGGGACATAAAAACACATAAGGGGGGACCCTTATATCCCCGACATAAAAACACATAAGGGGGGACCCTTATATCCGGGACATAAAAACACAAAGGGGGGACCCTTATATCCGGGACATAAAAACACATAAGGGGGGACCCTTATATCCCCGACATAAAAAAACATAAGGGGGGACCCTTATATCCGGGACATAAAAACACATAAGGGGGGACCCTTATATCCCCGACATAAAAACACATAAGGGGGGGCCCTTATATCCCCGACATAAAAACACATAAGGGGGGACCCTTATATCCCCGACATAAAAACACATAAGGGGGGACCCTTATATCCGGGACATAAAAACACATAAGGGGGGACCCTTATATCCGCCACATAAAAACACATAAGGGGGGACCCTTATATCCCCGACATAAAAACACATAAGGGGGGGCCCTTATATCCGGGATATGAAACACATAATGGGCAGACCCTTATATCCGGGACATGAAACACATAAGGGGGGACCCTTATATCCCCGACATAATAACACATAAGGGGGGACCCTTATATCTCGAACATAAAAACACATAAGGGGGGACCCTTATATCCGGGAAATAAAAACACATAAGGGGGGGCACTTATATCCGGGACATAAAAACACATAAGGGGGGGACCCTTATATCCCCGACATAAAAACACATAAGGGGGGACCCTTATATCCCCGACATAAAAACACATAAGGGGGGACCCATATATCCGGGACATAAAAACACATAAGGGGGGACCCTTTTATCCCCGACATAAAAACACATAAGGGGGGACCCTTATATCCCCGACATAAAAACACATAAGGGGGGACCCTTATATCCGGAACATAAAAACACATAAGGGGGGACCCTTATATCCCCGACATAAAAACACATAAGGGGGGACCCTTATATCCGGGACATAAAAACACATAAGGGGGGACCCTTTTATCCCCGACATAAAAACACATAAGGGGGGACCCTTATATCCGGGACATAAAAACACATAAGGGGGGACCCTTATATCCGGGACATAAAAACACATAAGGGGGGGACCCTTATATCCCCGACATAAAAACACGTAAGCGGGGACCCTTATATCCCCGACATAAAAACACATAAGGGGGGACCCTTATATCCTCGACATAAAAACACATAAGGGGGGACCCTTATATCCGGGACATAAAAACACATAAGGGGGGACCCTTATATCCCCGACATAAAAACACATAAGGGGGGGCCCTTATATCCGGGACATGAAACACATAATGGGCAGACCCTTATATCCGGGACATGAAACACATAAGGGGGGACCCTTATATCCCCGACATAAAAACGCATAAGGGGGGACCCTTATATCTCCAACATAAAAACACATAAGGGGGGACCCTTATATCCGGGACATAAAAACACATAAGGGGGGACCCTTATATCCGGAACATAAAAACACATAAGGGGGGACCCTTATATCCCCGACATAAAAACACATAAGGGGGGACCCTTATATCCGGGACATAAAAACACATAAGGGGGGACCCTTATATCCGGGACATAAAAACACATAAGGGGGGACCCTTATATCCGTATGACATAAAAACACATAAGGGGGGACCCTTATATCCGGGACATAAAAACACATAAGGGGGGACCCTTATATCCCCGACATAAAAACACATAAGGGGGGACCCTTATATCCCCGACATAAAAACACATAAGGGGGGACCCTTATATCCCCGACATAAAAACACATAAGGGGGGACCCTTATATCCCCGACATAAAAACACGTAAGCGGGGACCCTTATATCCCCGACATAAAAACACATAAGGGGGGACCCTTATATCCTCGACATAAAAACACATAAGGGGGGACCCTTATATCCGGGACATAAAAACACATAAGGGGGGACCCTTATATCCGGGACATGAAACACATAATGGGCAGACCCTTATATCTGGGACATGAAACACATAATGGGCAGACCCTTATATCCGGGACATGAAACACATAATAGGCAGACCCTTATATCCGGAACATGAAACACATAAGGGGGGACCCTTATATCCCCGACATAAAAACACATAAGGGGGGACCCTTATATCCGGAACATAAAAACACATAAGGGGGGACCCTTATATCCCCGACATAAAAACACATAAGGGGGGACCCTTATATCCGGGACATAAAAACACATAAGGGGGGACCCTTTTATCCCCGACATAAAAACACATAAGGGGGGACCCTTATATCCGGGACATAAAAACACATAAGGGGGGACCCTTATATCCGGGACATAAAAACACATAAGGGGGGGACTCTTATATCCGGGACATAAAAACACATAAGGGGGGACCCTTATATCCGGGACATAAAAACACATAAGGGGGGACCCTTATATCCGGGACATAAAAACACATAAGGGGGGACCCTTATATCCGGGACATAAAAACACATAAGGGGGGACCCTTATATCCGGGACATAAAAACACATAAGGGGGGACCCTTATATCCCCGACATAAAAACACATAAGGGGGGACCCTTATATCCGGGACATAAAAACACATAAGGGGGGACCCTTATATCTCCGACATAAAAACACATAAGGGGGGACCCTTATATCCGGGACATAAAAACACATAAGGGGGGACCCTTATATCCGGGACATAAAAACACATAAGGGGGGGACTCTTACATCCGGGACATAAAAACACATAAGGGGGGACCCTTATATCCGGGACATAAAAACACATAAGGGGGGACCCTTATATCCCCGACATAAAAACACATAAGGGGGGACCCTTATATCCGGGACATAAAAACACATAAGGGGGGACCCTTATATCCCCGACATAAAAACACATAAGGGGGGACCCTTATATCCCCGACATAAAAACACATAAGGGGGGACCCTTATATCCCCGACATAAAAACACGTAAGGGGGGACCCTTATATACCCGACATAAAAACACATAAGGGGGGACCCTTATATCCGGGACATGAAACACATAATGGGCAGACCCTTATATCCGGGACATGAAACACATAATGGGCAGACCCTTATATCCGAGACATGAAACACATAATAGGCAGACCCTTATATCCTTTACATGAAAAACATAAGGGGGGACCCTTATACCCCCGAAATAAAAACACATAAGGGGGGACCCTTTATATCCCCGACATAAAAACACATAAGGGGGGACCCTTATATCCCCGACATAAAAACACATAAGGGGTGATCCTTATATCTCCGACATAAAAACACATAAGGGAGGACCCTTATATCCCCGACATAAAAACACATAAGGGGGGACCCTTATATCTCCAATATAAAAACACATAAGGGGGGACCCTTATATCCGGGACATAAAAACACATAAGGGGGAACCCTTATATCCCCGACATAAAAACACATAAGGGGGGACCCTTATATCCCCGACATAAAAACACGTAAGGGGGGACCCTTATATCCCCGACATAAAAACACATAAGGGGGGACCCTTATATCCGGGACATAAAAACACATAAGGGGGGACCCTTATATCCGGGACATAAAAACACATAAGGGGGGACCCTTATATCCGGGACATAAAAACACATAAGGGGGGACCCTTATATCCGGGACATGAAACACATAATGGGCAGACCCTTATATCTGGGACATGAAACACATAATGGGCAGACCCTTATATCCGGGACATGAAACACATAATAGGCAGACCCTTATATCCGGAACATGAAACACATAAGGGGGGACCCTTATATCCCCGACATAAAAACACATAAGGGGGGACCCTTATATCCGGAACATAAAAACACATAAGGGGGGACCCTTATATCCCCGACATAAAAACACATAAGGGGGGACCCTTATATCCGGGACATAAAAACACATAAGGGGGACCCTTTTATCCCCGACATAAAAACACATAAGGGGGGACCCTTATATCCGGGACATAAAAACACATAAGGGGGGACCCTTATATCCGGGACATAAAAACACATAAGGGGGGGACTCTTATATCCGGGACATAAAAACACATAAGGGGGGACCCTTATATCCGGGACATAAAAACACATAAGGGGGGACCCTTATATCCCCGACATAAAAACACATAAGGGGGGACCCTTATATCCGGGACATAAAAACACATAAGGGGGGACCCTTATATCCGGGACATAAAAACACATAAGGGGGGACCCTTATATCCGGGACATAAAAACACATAAGGGGGGACCCTTATATCCCCGACATAAAAACACATAAGGGGGGACCCTTATATCCGGGACATAAAAACACATAAGGGGGGACCCTTATATCCGGGACATAAAAACACATAAGGGGGGACCCTTATATCCGGGACATAAAAACACATAAGGGGGGACCCGTATATCCGGGACATAAAAACACATAAGGGGGGGACTCTTACATCCGGGACATAAAAACACATAAGGGGGGACCCTTATATCCGGGACATAAAAACACATAAGGGGGGACCCTTATATCCCCGACATAAAAACACATAAGGGGGGACCCTTATATCCGGGACATAAAAACACATAAGGGGGGACCCTTATATCCCCGACATAAAAACACATAAGGGGGGACCCTTATATCTCCGACATAAAAACACGTAAGGGGGGACCCTTATATCCCCGACATAAAAACACATAAGGGGGGACCCTTATATCCGGGACATGAAACACATAATGGGCAGACCCTTATATCCGGGACATGAAACACATAATGGGCAGACCCTTATATCCGGGACATGAAACACATAATAGGCAGACCCTTATATCCTTTACATGAAAAACATAAGGGGGGACCCTTATACCCCCGACATAAAAACACATAAGGGGGGACCCTTATATCCCCGACATAAAAACACATAAGGGGGGACCCTTATATCCCCGACATAAAAACACATAAGGGGTGATCCTTATATCTCCGACATAAAAACACATAAGGGAGGACCCTTATATCCCCGACATAAAAACACATAAGGGGGGACCCTTATATCTCCAACATAAAAACACATAAGGGGGGACCCTTATATCCGGGACATAAAAACACATAAGGGGGGACCCTTATATCCGGGACATAAAAACACATAAGGGGGGACCCTTATATCCCCGACATAAAAACACATAAGGGGGGACCCTTATATCCGGGACATAAAAACACATAAGGGGGGACCCTTATATCCGGGACATAAAAACACATAAGGGGGGACCCTTATATCCCCGACATAAAAACACATAAGGGGGGACCCTTATATCCCCCACATAAAAACACTTAAGGAGGACCCTTATATCCGGGACATAAAAACTTATAAGGGGGGACCCTTATATCCGGGACATAAAAACACATAAGGGGGGACCCTTATATCCGGGACATGAAACACATAATAGGCAGACCCTTATATCCGGGACATGAAACACATAAGGGGGGACCCTTATATCCCCGACATAAAAACACATAAGGGGGGACCCTTATATCCGGAACATAAAAACACATAAGGGGGGACCCTTATATCCCCGACATAAAAACACATAAGGGGGGACCCTTATATCCGGGACATGAATAACTTATAAGGGGGGACCCTTATATCCGCCACATAAAAACACATAAGGGAGGACCCTTATATCCCCGACATAAAAACACATAAGGGGGGGCCCTTATATCCGGGACATGAAACACATAATGGGCAGACCCTTATATCCGGGACATGAAACACATAAGGGGGGACCCTTATATCCCCGACATAAAAACACATAAGGGGGGACCCTTATATCTCCAACATAAAAACACATAAGGGGGGACCCTTATATCCGGGACATAAAAACACATAAGGGGGGACCCTTATATCCGGAACATAAAAACACATAAGGGGGGACCCTTATATCCCCGACATAAAAACACATAAGGGGGGCCCTTATATCCGGGACATAAAAACACATAAGGGGGGACCCTTATATCCGGGACATAAAAACACATAAGGGGGGACCCTTATATCCGGGACATAAAAACACATAAGGGGGGACCCTTATATCCGGGACATAAAAACACATAAGGGGGGACCCTTATATCCGGGACATAAAAACACATAAGGGGGGACCCTTATATCCGGGACATAAAAACACATAAGGGGGGACCCTTATATCCCCGACATAAAAACACATAAGGGGGGACCCTTATATCCGGGACATAAAAACACATAAGGGGGGACCCTTATATCCGGGACATAAAAACACATAAGGGGGGGACTCTTATATCCGGGACATAAAAACACATAAGGGGGGACCCTTATATCCGGGACATAAAAACACATAAGGGGGGACCCTTATATCCCCGACATAAAAACACATAAGGGGGGACCCTTACATCCCTGACATAAAAACACATAAGGGGGGACCCTTATATCCCCGACATAAAAACACGTAAGGGGGGACCCTTATATCCCCGACATAAAAACACATAAGGGGGGACCCTTATATCCGGGACATGAAACACATAATGGGCAGACCCTTATATCCGGGACATGAAACACATAATGGGCAGACCCTTATATCCGGGACATGAAACACATAATAGGCAGACCCTTATATCCGGGACATGAAAAACATAAGGGGGGACCCTTATACCCCCGACATAAAAACACATAAGGGGGGACCCTTATATCCCCGACATAAAAACACATAAGGGGGGACCCTTATATCCCCGACATAAAAACACATAAGGGGTGGTACTTATATCCCCGACATAAAAACACATAAGGGGGGACCCTTATATCCCCGACATAAAAACACATAAGGGGGGACCCTTATATCCGGGACATAAAAACACATAAGGGGGGACCCTTATATCCGGGACATAAAAACACATAAGGGGGGACCCTTATATCCCCGACATAAAAACATATAAGGGGGGACCCTTATATCCGGGACATAAAAACACAAAGGGGGGACCCTTATATCCGGGACATAAAAACACATAAGGGGGGACCCTTATATCCCCGACATAAAAACACATAAGGGGGGACCCTTATATCCGGGACATAAAAACACATAAGGGGGGACCCTTATATCCCCGACATAAAAACACATAAGGGGGGACCCTTATATCCGGGACATAAAAACACATAAGGGGGGACCCTTTTATCCCCGACATAAAAACACATAAGGGGGGACCCTTATATCCGGGACATAAAAACACATAAGGGGGGACCCTTATATCCGGGACATAAAAACACATAAGGGGGGGACTCTTATATCCGGGACATAAAAACACATAAGGGGGGACCCTTATATCCGGGACATAAAAACACATAAGGGGGGACCCTTATATCCCCGACATAAAAACACATAAGGGGGGACCCTTATATCCGGGACATAAAAACACATAAGGGGGGACCCTTATATCCGGGACATAAAAACACATATGGGGGGACCCTTATATCCGGGACATAAAAACACATAAGGGGGGACCCTTATATCCCCGACATAAAAACACGTAAGGGGGGACCCTTATATCCGGGATATAAAAACACATAAGGGGGGACCCTTATATCCCCGACATAAAAACACATAAGGGGGGACCCTTATATCCGGGACATAAAAACACATAAGGGGGGACCCTTATATCCGGGACATAAAAACACATAAGGGGGGGACTCTTATATCCGGGACATAAAAACACATAAGGGGGGACCCTTATATCCGGGACATAAAAACACATAAGGGGGGACCCTTATATCCCCGACATAAAAACACATAAGGGGGGACCCTTATATCCGGGACATAAAAACACATAAGGGGGGACCCTTATATCCCCGACATAAAAACACATAAGGGGGGACCCTTATATCCCCGACATAAAAACACATAAGGGGGGACCCTTATATCCCCGACATAAAAACACGTAAGGGGGGACCCTTATATCCCCGACATAAAAACACATAAGGGGGGACCCTTATATCCGGGACATGAAACACATAATGGGCAGACCCTTATATCCGGGACATGAAACACATAATGGGCAGACCCTTATATCCGGGACATGAAACACATAATGGGCAGACCCTTATATCCGGGACATGAAACACATAATAGGCAGACCCTTATATCCTTTACATGAAAAACATAAGGGGGGACCCTTATACCCCCGACATAAAAACACATAAGGGGGGACCCTTATATCCCCGACATAAAAACACATAAGGGGGGACCCTTATATCCCCGACATAAAAACACATAAGGGGTGATCCTTATATCCCCGACATAAAAACACATAAGGGAGGACCCTTATATCCCCGACATAAAAACACATAAGGGGGGACCCTTATATCTCCAACATAAAAACACATAAGGGGGGACCCTTATATCCAGGACATAAAAACACATAAGGGGGGACCCTTATATCCGGGACATAAAAACACATAAGGGGGGACCCTTATATCCCCGACATAAAAACACATAAGGGGGGACCCTTATATCCGGGACATAAAAACACAAAGGGGGGACCCTTATATCCGGGACATAAAAACACATAAGGGGGGACCCTTATATCCCCGACATAAAAACACATAAGGGGGGACCCTTATATCCGGGACATAAAAACACATAAGGGGGGACCCTTATATCCCCGACATAAAAACACATAAGGGGGGGCCCTTATATCCCCGACATAAAAACACATAAGGGGGGACCCTTATATCCCCGACATAAAAACACATAAGGGGGGACCCTTATATCCGGGACATAAAAACACATAAGGGGGGACCCTTATATCCGCCACATAAAAACACATAAGGGGGGACACTTATATCCCCGACATAAAAACACATAAGGGGGGGCCCTTATATCCGGGACATGAAACACATAATGGGCAGACCCTTATATCCGGGACATGAAACACATAAGGGGGGACCCTTATATCCCCGACATAAAAACACATAAGGGGGGACCCTTATATCTCCAACATAAAAACACATAAGGGGGGACCCTTATATCCGGAAAAGAATAACACATAAGGGGGGGCACTTATATCCGGGACATAAAAACACATAAGGGGGGACCCTCATATCCCCGACATAAAAACACATAAGGGGGGACCCTTATATCCGGGACATAAAAACACATAAAGGGGGACCCTTATATCCGGGACATAAAAACACATAAGGGGGGACCCTTATATCCGGGACATAAAAACACATAAGGGGGGACCCTTATATCCGGGACATAAAAACACATAAGGGGGGACCCTTATATCCCCGACATAAAAACACATAAGGGGGGACCCTTATATCCGGGACATAAAAACACATAAGGGGGGACCCTTATATCCCCGACATAAAAACACATAAGGGGGGACCCTTATATCCGGGACATAAAAACACATAAGGGGGGGACTCTTATATCCGGGACATAAAAACACATAAGGGGGGACCCTTATATCCGGGACATAAAAACACATAAGGGGGGACCCTTATATCCCCGACATAAAAACACATAAGGGGGGACCCTTATATCCGGGACATAAAAACACATAAGGGGGGACCCTTATATCCCCGACATAAAAACACATAAGGGGGGACCCTTATATCCCCGACATAAAAACACATAAGGGGGGACCCTTATATCCCCGACATAAAAACACATAAGGGGGGACCCTTATATCCCCGACATAAAAACACGTAAGGGGGGACCCTTATATCCCCGACATAAAAACACATAAGGGGGACCCTTATATCCCCGACATAAAAACACATAAGGGGGGACCCTTATATCCGGGACATAAAAACACATAAGGGGGGACCCTTATATCCGGGACATAAAACACATAATGGGCAGACCCTTATATCTGGGACATGAAACACATAATGGGCAGACCCTTAGGGCTCGTTTCCTCTATCGCGAATCCGCATGCGTCCAACGCATGCGGATTCGCACATGTAATGTAAGTGGATGGGCCTGTTTCCACTCTTGCGTTGGGGATGTGCGTTTTTTCAAGCGGTGAAAAAACGCACAAAAGAGCCAACGAATTCGCCTGCGAGTGGAATGCAGGCGAATCGCACACAACGTATTTAATAGTAAAAACGCATGCGTTTTTTACATGCGTTTTTACCCGCGATTTCGCGTGCGATTTCGCTCCTTTTTAATGTTATTTTGCCCTGGCAGTGTCATGGTTAATTTCGCATGGCACCCTGCCATGCGAAATCGCACGCGAAATCGCGGGTAAAAACGCATGCGGAAACGCATCCGCATGCGTTTTTACAAGCGTCGGAATGCTTAGAAATCGCGTCGCAACAGTGGGAACGAGCCCTTATATCCGGGACATGAAACACATAATAGGCAGACCCTTATATCCGGAACATGAAACACATAAGGGGGGACCCTTATATCCCCGACATAAAAACACATAAGGGGGGACCCTTATATCCGGGACATAAAAACACATAAGGGGGGACCCTTATATCCCCGACATAAAAACACATAAGGGGGGACCCTTATATCCGGGACATAAAAACACATAAGGGGGGACCCTTTTATCCCCGACATAAAAACACATAAGGGGGGACCCTTATATCCGGGACATAAAAACACATAAGGGGGGACCCTTATATCCGGGACATAAAAACACATAAGGGGGGGACTCTTATATCCGGGACATAAAAACACATAAGGGGGGACCCTTATATCCGGGACATAAAAACACATAAGGGGGGACCCTTATATCCCCGACATAAAAACACATAAGGGGGGACCCTTATATCCGGGACATAAAAACACATAAGGGGGGACCCTTATATCCGGGACATAAAAACACATAAGGGGGAACCCTTATATCCGGGACATAAAAACACATAAGGGGGGACCCTTATATCCCCGACATAAAAACACATAAGGGAGGACCCTTATATCCGGGACATAAAAACACATAAGGGGGGACCCTTATATCCGGGACATAAAAACACATAAGGGGGGACATAAAAACACATAAGGGGGGACCCTTATATCCCCGACATAAAAACACATAAGGGGGGACCCTTATATCCGGGACATAAAAACACATAAGAGGGGACCCTTATATCCGGGACATAAAAACACATAAGGGGGGACCCTTATATCCGGGACATAAAAACACATAAGGGGGGACCCTTATATCCGGGACATAAAAACACATAAGGGGGGGACTCTTATATCCGGGACATAAAAACACATAAGGGGGGACCCTTATATCCGGGACATAAAAACACATAAGGGGGACCCTTATATCCCCGACATAAAAACACATAAGGGGGGACCCTTATATCCGGGACATAAAAACACATAAGGGGGGACCCTTATATCCCCGACATAAAAACACATAAGGGGGGACCCTTATATCCGGGACATAAAAACACATAAGGGGGGACCCTTATATACCCGACATAAAAACACGTAAGGGGAGACCCTTATATCACCGACATAAAAACACATAAGGGGGGACCCTTATATCCGGGACATGAAACACATAATGGGCAGACCCTTATATCCGGGACATGAAACACATAATGGGCAGACCCTTATATCCGGGACATGAAAGACATAATAGGCAGACCCTTATATCCTTTACATGAAAAACATAAGGGGGGACCCTTATACCCCCGACATAAAAACACATAAGGGGGGACCCTTATATCCCCGACATAAAAACACATAAGGGGGGACCCTTATATCCCCGACATAAAAACACATAAGGGGTGATCCTTATATCCCCGACATAAAAACACATAAGGGGGGACCCTTATATCCCCGACATAAAAACACATAAGGGGGGACCCTTTTATCCCCGACATAATAACACATAAGGGGGGACCCTTATATCCGGGACATAAAAACACATAAGGGGGGACCCTTATATCCCCGACATAAAAACACATAAGAGGGGACCCTTATATCCGGGACATAAAAACACAAAGGGGGGACCCTTATATCCGGGACATAAAAACACATAAGGGGGGACCCTTATATCCGGGACATAAAAACACATAAGGGGGGACCCTTATATCTGGGACATAAAAACACATAAGGGGGGACCCTTATATCCCCGACATAAAAACACATAAGGGGGGGCCCTTATATCCCCGACATAAAAACACATAAGGGGGGACCCTTATATCCCCGACATAAAAACACATAAGGGGGGACCCTTATATCCGGGACATAAAAACACATAAGGTGGGACCCTTATATCCGCCACATAAAAACACATAAGGGGGGACACTTATATCCCCGACATAAAAACACATAAGGGGGGGCCCTTATATCCGGGACATGAAACACATAATGGGCAGACCCTTATATCCGGGACATGAAACACATAAGGGGGGACCCTTATATCCCCGACATAAAAACACATAAGGGGGGACCCTTATATCTCCAACATAAAAACACATAAGGGGGGACCCTTATATCCGGAAAATAAAAACACATAAGGGGGGGCACTTATATCCGGGACATAAAAACACATAAGGGGGGACCCTCATATCCCCGACATAAAAACACATAAGGGGGGACCCTTATATCCGGGACATAAAACACATAAAGGGGGACCCTTATATCCGGGACATAAAAACACATAAGGGGGGACCCTTATATCCGGGACATAAAAACACATAAGGGGGGACCCTTATATCCGGGACATAAAAACACATAAGGGGGGACCCTTATATCCCCGACATAAAAACACATAAGGGGGGACCCTTATATCCGGGACATAAAAACACATAAGGGGGGACCCTTATATCCCCGACATAAAAACACATAAGGGGGGACCCTTATATCCGGGACATAAAAACACATAAGGGGGGGACTCTTATATCCGGGACATAAAAACACATAAGGGGGGACCCTTATATCCGGGACATAAAAACACATAAGGGGGGACCCTTATATCCCCGACATAAAAACACATAAGGGGGGACCCTTATATCCGGGACATAAAAACACATAAGGGGGGACCCTTATATCCCCGACATAAAAACACATAAGGGGGGACCCTTATATCCCCGACATAAAAACACATAAGGGGGGACCCTTATATCCCCGACATAAAAACACATAAGGGGGGACCCTTATATCCCCGACATAAAAACACGTAAGGGGGGACCCTTATATCCCCGACATAAAAACACATAAGGGGGGACCCTTATATCCCCGACATAAAAACACATAAGGGGGGACCCTTATATCCGGGACATAAAAACACATAAGGGGGGACCCTTATATCCGGGACATAAAACACATAATGGGCAGACCCTTATATCTGGGACATGAAACACATAATGGGCAGACCCTTAGGGCTCGTTTCCACTATCGCGAATCCGCATGCGTCCAACGCATGCGGATTCGCACATGTAATGTAAGTGGATGGGCCTGTTTCCACTCTTGCGTTGGGGATGTGCGTTTTTTCAAGCGGTGAAAAAACGCACAAAAGAGCCAACGAATTCGCCTGCGAGTGGAATGCAGGCGAATCGCACACAACGTATTTAATAGTAAAAACGCATGCGTTTTTTACATGCGTTTTTACCCGCGATTTCGCGTGCGATTTCGCTCCTTTTTAATGTTATTTTGCCCTGGCAGTGTCATGGTTAATTTCGCATGGCACCCTGCCATGCGAAATCGCACGCGAAATCGCGGGTAAAAATGCATGCGGAAACGCATCCGCATGCGTTTTTACAAGCGTCGGAATGCTTAGAAATCGCGTCGCAACAGTGGGAACGAGCCCTTATATCCGGGACATGAAACACATAATGGGCAGACCCTTATATCCGGAACATGAAACACATAAGGGGGACCCTTATATCCCCGACATAAAAACACATAAGGGGGGACCCTTATATCCGGGACATAAAAACACATAAGGGGGGACCCTTATATCCCCGACATAAAAACACATAAGGGGGGACCCTTATATCCGGGACATAAAAACACATAAGGGGGGACCCTTTTATCCCCGACATAAAAACACATAAGGGGGGACCCTTATATCCGGGACATAAAAACACATAAGGGGGGACCCTTATATCCGGGACATAAAAACACATAAGGGGGGGACTCTTATATCCGGGACATAAAAACACATAAGGGGGGACCCTTATATCCGGGACATAAAAACACATAAGGGGGGACCCTTATATCCCCGACATAAAAACACATAAGGGGGGACCCTTATATCCGGGACATAAAAACACATAAGGGGGGACCCTTATATCCCCGACATAAAAACACATAAGGGGGGACCCTTATATCCGGGACATAAAAACACATAAGGGGGGACCCTTATATCCCCGACATAAAAACACATAAGGGGGGACCCTTATATCCGGGACATAAAAACACATAAGGGGGGACCCTTATATCCGGGACATAAAAACACATAAGGGGGGACATAAAAACACATAAGGGGGGACCCTTATATCCGGGACATAAAAACACATAAGGGGGGACCCTTATATCCGGGACATAAAAACACATAAGGGGGGACCCTTATATCCGGGTTATAAAAACACATAAGGGGGGACCCTTATATCCGGGACATAAAAACACATAAGGGGGGGACTCTTATATCCGGGACATAAAAACACATAAGGGGGGACCCTTATATCCGGGACATAAAAACACATAAGGGGGACCCTTATATCCCCGACATAAAAACACATAAGGGGGGACCCTTATATCCGGGACATAAAAACACATAAGGGGGGACCCTTATATCCCCGACATAAAAACACATAAGGGGGGACCCTTATATCCGGGACATAAAAACACATAAGGGGGGACACTTATATACCCGACATAAAAACACGTAAGGGGGGACCCTTATATCCCCGACATAAAAACACATAAGGGGGGACCCTTATATCCGGGACATGAAACACATAATGGGCAGACCCTTATATCCGGGACATGAAACACATAATGGGCAGACCCTTATATCCGGGACATGAAAGACATAATAGGCAGACCCTTATATCCTTTACATGAAAAACATAAGGGGGGACCCTTATACCCCCGACATAAAAACACATAAGGGGGGACCCTTATATCCCCGACATAAAAACACATAAGGGGGGACCCTTATATCCCCGACATAAAAACACATAAGGGGTGATCCTTATATCCCCGACATAAAAACACATAAGGGGGGACCCTTATATCCCCGACATAAAAACACATAAGGGGGGACCCTTATATCTCCAACATAAAAACACATAAGGGGGGACCCTTATATCCGGGACATAAAAACACATAAGGGGCGACCCTTATATCCGGGACATAAAAACACAAAGGGGGGACCCTTATATCCGGGACATAAAAACACATAAGGGGGGACCCTTATATCCCCGACATAAAAACACATAAGGGGGGACCCTTATATCCGGGACATAAAAACACATAAGGGAGGACCCTTATATCCCCGACATAAAAACACATAAGGGGGGACCCTTATATCCGCCACATAAAAACACATAAGGGGGGACCCTTATATCCCTGACATAAAAACACATAAGGGGGGGCCCTGATATCCGGGATATGAAACACATAATGGGCAGACCCTTATATCCGGGACATGAAACACATAAGGGGGGACCCTTATATCCCCGACATAATAACACATAAGGGGGGACCCTTATATCTCGAACATAAAAACACATAAGGGGGGACCCTTATATCCGGGAAATAAAAACACATAAGGGGGGGCACTTATATCCGGGACATAAAAACACATAAGGGGGGACCCTCATATCCCCGACATAAAAACACATAAGGGGGGACCCTTATATCCGGGACATAAAAACACATAAAGGGGGACCCTTATATCCGGGACATAAAAACACATAAGGGGGGACCCTTATATCCGGGACATAAAAACACATAAGGGGGGACCCTTATATCCCCGACATAAAAACACATAAGGGGGGACCCTTATATCCGGGACATAAAAACACATAAGGGGGGACCCTTATATCCCCGACATAAAAACACATAAGGGGGGACCCTTATATCCGGGACATAAAAACACATAAGGGGGGACCCTTATATCCGGAACATAAAAACACATAAGGGGGGACCCTTATATCCCTGACATAAAAACACATAAGGGGGGACCCTTATATCCCCGACATAAAAACACATAAGGGGGGACCCTTATATCCCCGACATAAAAACACATAAGGGGGGACCCTTACATCCCCGACATAAAAACACATAAGGGGGGACCCTTATATCCGCCACATAAAAACACATAAGGGGGAACCTTATATCCGGGACATGAAACACATAATGGGCAGACCCTTATATCCGGGACATGAAACACATAAGGGGGGACCCTTATATCCCCGACATAAAAACACCTAAGGGGGGACCCTTATATCGGGGACATAAAAACACATAAGGGGGGACCCTTATATCCGGTACATAAAAACACATAAGGGGGGACCCTTATATCCCCGACATAAAAACACATAAGGGGGGACCCTTATATCCGGGACATAAAAACACATAAGGGGGGACCCTTATATCCCCGACATAAAAACACATAAGGGGGGACCCTTATATCCGGGACATAAAAACACATAAGGGGGGACCCTTATATCCGGGACATAAAAACACATAAGGGGGGACCCTTATATCCGGGACATAAAAACACATAAGGGGGGACCCTTATATCCCCGACATTAAAACACATAAGGGGGGACCCTTATATCCCCGACATAAAAACACATAAGGGGGGACCCTTATATCCCCGACATAAAAACACATAAGGAGGGACCCTTATATCCGGGACATAAAAACACATAAGGGGGGACCCTTATATCCGGGACATAAAAACACATAAGGGGGGACCCTTATATCTGGGACATAAAAACACATAAGGGGGGACCCTTATATCCCCGACATTAAAACACATAAGGGGGGACCCTTATATCCCCGACATAAAAACACATAAGGGGGGACCCTTATATCCCCGACATAAAAACACATAAGGGGGGACCCTTATATCCGGGACATAAAAACACATAAGGGGGGACCCTTATATCCGGGACATAAAAACACATAAGGGGGGGACTCTTATATCCGGGACATAAAAACACATAAGGGGGGACCCTTATATCCGGGACATAAAAACACATAAACGGGGACCCTTATATCCCCGACATAAAAAAACACATAAGAGGGGACCCATATATCCGGGACATAAAAACACATAAGGGGGGACCCTTATATCCCCGACATAAAAACACATAAGGGGGGACCCTTATATCCCCGACATAAAAACACATAAGGGGGGACCCTTATATCCCTGACATAAAAACACATAAGGGGGGACCCTTATATCCCCGACATAAAAACACGTAAGGGGGGACCCTTATATCCCCGACATAAAAACACATAAGGGGGGACCATTATATCCGGGACATGAAACACATAATGGGCAGACCCTTATATCCGGGACATGAAACACATAATGGGCAGACCCTTTTATCCGGGACATGAAACACATAATAGGCAGACCCTTATATCCGGGACATGAAAACACATAAGGGGGGACCCTTATATCCCCGACATAAAAACACATAAGGGGGGGCCCTTATATCCCCGACATAAAAACACATAAGGGGGGACCCTTATATCCCCGACATAAAAACACATAAGGGGGGACCCTTATATCCGGGACATAAAAACACATAAGGGGGGACCCTTATATCCGCCACATAAAAACACATAAGGGGGGGCCCTTATATCCGGGACATGAAACACATAATGGGCAGACCCTTATATCCGGGACATGAAACACATAAAGGGGGACCCTTATATCCCCGACATAAAAACACATAAGGGGGGACCCTTATATCTCCAACATAAAAACACATAAGGGGGGACCCTTATATCCGGAAAAGAAAAACACATAAGGGGGGGCACTTATATCCGGGACATAAAAACACATAAGGGGGGACCCTCATATCCCCGACATAAAAACACATAAGGGGGGACCCTTATATCCGGGACATAAAAACACATAAAGGGGGACCCTTATATCCGGGACATAAAAACACATAAGGGGGGACCCTTATATCCGGGACATAAAAACACATAAGGGGGGACCCTTATATCCGGGACATAAAAACACATAAGGGGGGACCCTTATATCCCCGACATAAAAACACATAAGGGGGGACCCTTATATCCGGGACATAAAAACACATAAGGGGGGACCCTTATATCCCCGACATAAAAACACATAAGGGGGGACCCTTATATCCGGGACATAAAAACACATAAGGGGGGGACTCTTATATCCGGGACATAAAAACACATAAGGGGGGACCCTTATATCCGGGACATAAAAACACATAAGGGGGGACCCTTATATCCCCGACATAAAAACACATAAGGGGGGACCCTTATATCCCCGACATAAAAACACATAAGGGGGGACCCTTATATCCCCGACATAAAAACACGTAAGGGGGACCCTTATATCCCCGACATAAAAACACATAAGGGGGGACCCTTATATCCGGGACATGAAACACATAATGGGCAGACCCTTATATCCGGGACATGAAACACATAATGGGCAGACCCTTATATCCGGGACATGAAACACATAATAGGCAGACCCTTATATCCTTTAAATGAAAAACATAAGGGGGGACCCTTATACCCCCGACATAAAAACACATAAGGGGGGACCCTTATATCCCCGACATAAAAACACATAAGGGGGGACCCTTATATCCCCGACATAAAAACACATAAGGGGTGATCCTTATATCCCCGACATAAAAACACATAAGGGGGGACCCTTATATCCCCGACATAAAAACACATAAGGGGGGACCCTTATATCTCCAACATAAAAACACATAAGGGGGGACCCTTATATCCGGGACATAAAAACACATAAGGGGGGACCCTTATATCCGGGACATAAAAACACATAAGGGGGGACCCTTATATCCCCGACATAAAAACACATAAGGGGGGACCCTTATATCCGGGACATAAAAACACAAAGGGGGGACCCTTATATCCGGGACATAAAAACACATAAGGGGGGACCCTTATATCCCCGACATAAAAAAACATAAGGGGGGACCCTTATATCCGGGACATAAAAACACATAAGGGGGGACCCTTATATCCCCGACATAAAAACACATAAGGGGGGGCCCTTATATCCCCGACATAAAAACACATAAGGGGGGACCCTTATATCCCCGACATAAAAACACATAAGGGGGGACCCTTATATCCGGGACATAAAAACACATAAGGGGGGACCCTTATATCCGCCACATAAAAACACATAAGGGTGGACCCTTATATCCCCGACATAAAAACACATAAGGGGGGGCCCTTATATCCGGGATATGAAACACATAATGGGCAGACCCTTATATCCGGGACATGAAACACATAAGGGGGGACCCTTATATCCCCGACATAATAACACATAAGGGGGGACCCTTATATCTCGAACATAAAAACACATAAGGGGGGACCCTTATATCCGGGAAATAAAAACACATAAGGGGGGGCACTTATATCCGGGACATAAAAACACATAAGGGGGGGACCCTTATATCCCCGACATAAAAACACATAAGGGGGGACCCTTATATCCCCGACATAAAAACACATAAGAGGGGACCCTTATATCCAGGACATAAAAACACATAAGGGGGGACCCTTATATCCCCGACATGAAAACACATAATGGGGGACCCTTATTTTCGGGACATAAAAACACATAAGGGGGGGCCCTTATATCTGGGACATGAAACACATAATGGGCAGACCCTTATATCCGGGACATGAAACACATAAGGGGGGACCCTTATATCCCCGACATAAAAAAACATAAGGAGGGACCCTTATATCTCCAACATAAAAACACATAAGGGGGGACCCTTATATCCGGGACATAAAAACACATAAGGGGGGACCCTTGTATCCGCCACATAAAAACACATAAGGGGGGACCCTTTTATCCCCGACATAAAAACACGTAAGGGGGAACCCTTATATCCCCGACATAAAAACACAAAAGGGGGGACCCTTATATCCGGGACATAAAAACACATAAGGGGGGACCCTTATATCCCCGACATTAAAACACATAAGGGGGACCCTTATATCCCCGACATAAAAACACATAAGGGGGGACCCTTATATCCCCGACATAAAAACACATAAGGAGGGACCCTTATATCCGGGACATAAAAACACATAAGGGGGGACCCTTATATCCGGGACATAAAAACACATAAGGGGGGACCCTTATATCTGGGACATAAAAACACATAAGGGGGGACCCTTATATCCCCGACATTAAAACACATAAGGGGGGACCCTTATATCCCCGACATAAAAACACATAAGGGGGGACCCTTATATCCCCGACATAAAAACACATAAGGAGGGACCCTTATATCTCCAACATAAAAACACATAAGGGGGGACCCTTATATCCGGGACATAAAAACACATAAGGGGGGACCCTTGTATCCGCCACATAAAAACACATAAGGGGGGACCCTTTTATCCCCGACATAAAAACACGTAAGGGGGGACCCTTATATCCCCGACATAAAAACACATAAGGGGGGACCCTTATATCCGGGACATAAAAACACATAAGGGGGGACCCTTATATCCCCGACATTAAAACACATAAGGGGGGACCCTTATATCCCCGACATAAAAACACATAAGGGGGGACCCTTATATCCCCGACATAAAAACACATAAGGAGGGACCTTTATATCCGGGACATAAAAACACATAAGGGGGGACCCTTATATCCGGGACATAAAAACACATAAGGGGGGACCCTTATATCTGGGACATAAAAACACATAAGGGGGGACCCTTATATCCCCGACATTAAAACACATAAGGGGGGACCCTTATATCCCCGACATAAAAACACATAAGGGGGGACCCTTATATCCCCGACATAAAAACACATAAGGGGGGACCCTTATATCCGGGACATAAAAACACATAAGGGGGGACCCTTATATCCGGGACATAAAAACACATAAGGGGGGGACTCTTATATCCGGGACATAAAAACACATAAGGGGGGACCCTTATATCCGGGACATAAAAACACATAAAGGGGGACCCTTATATCCCCGACATAAAAAAACACATAAGAGGGGACCCATATATCCGGGACATAAAAACACATAAGGGGGGACCCTTATATCCCCGACATAAAAACACATAATGGGGGACCCTTATATCCCCGACATAAAAACACATAAGGGGGGACCCTTATATCCCTGACATAAAAACACATAAGGGGGGACCCTTATATCCCCGACATAAAAACACGTAAGGGGGGACCCTTATATCCCCGACATAAAAACACATAAGGGGGGACCATTATATCCGGGACATGAAACACATAATGGGCAGACCCTTATATCCGGGACATGAAACATATAATGGGCAGACCCTTATATCCGGGACATGAAACACATAATAGGCAGACCCTTATATCCGGGACATGAAAAACATAAGGGGGGACCCTTATATCCCCGACATAAAAACACATAAGGGGGGACCCTTATATCCCCGACATAAAAACACATAAGAGGTGATCCTTATATCCCCGACATAAAAACACATAAGGGGGGACCCTTATATCCCCGACATAAAAACACATAAGGGGGGACCCTTATATCCGGGACATAAAAACACATAAGGGGGGACCCTTATATCCCCGACATAAAAACACATAAGGGGGGACCCTTATATCCGGGACATAAAAACACATAAGGGGGGACCCTTATATCCGGGACATAAAAACACATAAGGGGGGACCCTTATATCCGGGACATAAAAACACATAAGGGGGGACCCTTATATCCCCGACATAAAAACACATAAGGGGGGACCCTTATATCCGGGACATAAAAACACATAAGGGGGGACCCTTATATCCGGGACATAAAAACACATAAGGGGGGACCCTTATATCCCCGACATAAAAACACATAAGAGAGGACCCTTATATCCCCGACATAAAAACACATAAGGGGGGACCCTTATATCCGGGACTTAAAAACACATAAGGGGGGACCCTTATATCCGCCACATAAAAACACATAAGGGGGGACCCTTATATCCGGGACATAAAAACACATAAGGGGGGACCCTTTTATCCCCGACATAAAAACACATAAGGGGGGACCCTTATATCCGGGACATAAAAACACATAAAGGGGGACCCTTATATCCGGGACATAAAAACACATAAGGGGGGGACTCTTATATCCGGGACATAAAAACACATAAGGGGGGACCCTTATATCCGGGACATAAAAACACATAAGGGGGGACCCTTATATCCCCGACATAAAAACACATAAGGGGGGACCCTTATATCCGGGACATAAAAACACATAAGGGGGGACCCTTATATCCGGGACATAAAAACACATAAGGGGGGACCCTTATATCCGGGACATAAAAACACATAAGGGGGGACCCTTATATCCGGGACATAAAAACACATAAGGGGGGACCCTTATATCCGGGACATAAAAACACATAAGGGGGGACCCTTATATCCCCGACATAAAAACACATAATGGGGGACCCTTATATCCGGGACATAAAAACACATAAGGGGGGACCCTTATATCCGGGACATAAAAACACATAAGGGGGGGACTCTTATATCCGGGACATAAAAACACATAAGGGGGGACCCTTATATCCGGGACATAAAAACACATAAGGGGGGACCCTTATATCCCCGACATAAAAACACATAAGGGGGGACCCTTATATCCCCGACATAAAAACACATAAGGGGGGACCCTTATATCCCCGACATAAAAACACGTAAGGGGGACCCTTATATCCCCGACATAAAAACACATAAGGGGGGACCCTTATATCCGGGACATGAAACACATAATGGGCAGACCCTTATATCCGGGACATGAAACACATAATGGGCAGACCCTTATATCCGGGACATGAAACACATAATAGGCAGACCCTTATATCCTTTAAATGAAAAACATAAGGGGGGACCCTTATACCCCCGACATAAAAACACATAAGGGGGGACCCTTATATCCCCGACATAAAAACACATAAGGGGGGACCCTTATATCCCCGACATAAAAACACATAAGGGGTGAACCTTATATCCCCGACATAAAAACACATGAGGGGGGACCCTTATATCCCCGACATAAAAACACATAAGGGGGGACCCTTATATCTCCAACATAAAAACACATAAGGGGGGACTCTTATATCCGGGACATAAAAACACATAAGGGGGGACCCTTATATCCGGGACATAAAAACACATAAGGGGGGACCCTTATATCCCCGACATAAAAACACATAAGGGGGGACCCTTATATCCGGGACATAAAAACACAAAGGGGGGACCCTTATATCCGGGACATAAAAACACATAAGGGGGGACCCTTATATCCCCGACATAAAAAAACATAAGGGGGGACCCTTATATCCGGGACATAAAAACACATAAGGGGGGACCCTTATATCCCCGACATAAAAACACATAAGGGGGGGCCCTTATATCCCCGACATAAAAACACATAAGGGGGGACCCTTATATCCCCGACATAAAAACACATAAGGGGGGACCCTTATATCCGGGACATAAAAACACATAAGGGGGGACCCTTATATCCGCCACATAAAAACACATAAGGGGGGACCCTTATATCCCCGACATAAAAACACATAAGGGGGGGCCCTTATATCCGGGATATGAAACACATAATGGGCAGACCCTTATATCCGGGACATGAAACACATAAGGGGGGACCCTTATATCCCCGACATAATAACACATAAGGGGGGACCCTTATATCTCGAACATAAAAACACATAAGGGGGGACCCTTATATCCGGGAAATAAAAACACATAAGGGGGGGCACTTATATCCGGGACATAAAAACACATAAGGGGGGGACCCTTATATCCCCGACATAAAAACACATAAGGGGGGACCCTTATATCCCCGACATAAAAACACATAAGGGGGGACCCTTATATCCGGGACATAAAAACACATAAGGGGGGACCCTTATATCCCCGACATGAAAACACATAATGGGGGACCCTTATTTTCGGGACATAAAAACACATAAGGGGGGGCCCTTATATCTGGGACATGAAACACATAATGGGCAGACCCTTATATCCGGGACATGAAACACATAAGGGGGGACCCTTATATCCCCGACATAAAAAAACATAAGGAGGGACCCTTATATCTCCAACATAAAAACACATAAGGGGGGACCCTTATATCCGGGACATAAAAACACATAAGGGGGGACCCTTGTATCCGCCACATAAAAACACATAAGGGGGGACCCTTTTATCCCCGACATAAAAACACGTAAGGGGGGACCCTTATATCCCCGACATAAAAACACATAAGGGGGGACCCTTATATCCGGGACATAAAAACTTATAAGGGGGGACCCTTATTTCCGGGACATAAAAACACATAAGGGGGGACCCTTATATCCGGGACATGAAACACATAATAAGCAGACCCTTATATCCGGGACATGAAACACATAAGGGGGGACCCTTATATCCCCGACATAAAAACACATAAGGGGGGACCCTTATATCCGGGACATAAAAATACATAAGGGGGGACCCTTATACCCGCCACATAAAAACACATAAGGGGTGACCCTTATATCCGGAACATGAAACACATAATGGGCAGACCCTTATATCCGGGACAGGAAACACATAAGGGGGGACCCTTATATCTCCGACATAAAAACACATAAGGGGGGACCCTTATTTCCCCGACATAAAAACACATAAGGAGGGACCCTTATATCCCCGACATAAAAACACATAAGGGGGGACCCTTATATCCGCCACATAAAAACACATAAGGGGGGACCCTTATATCCCCGACATAAAAACACATAAGGGGGGACCCTTATATCCCCGACATAAAAACACATAAGGGGGGACCCTTATATCCGGGACATAAAAACTTATAAGGGGGACCCTTATATCCGGGGCATAAAAACACATAAGGGGGGACCCTTATATCCGGGACATGAAACACATAATAGGCAGACCCTTATATCCGGGACATGAAACACAAAAGGGGGGACCCTTATATCCCCGACATAAAAACACATAAGGGGGGACCCTTATATCCGGGACATAAAAACACATAAGGGGGGACCCTTATATCCGCCACATAAAAACACATAAGGGGGGACCCTTATATCCGGGACATGAAACACATAAGGGGGGACCCTTATATCTCCGACATAAAAACACATAAGGGGGGACCCTTATATCCGGGACATAAAAACACATCAGGGGGGACCCTTATATCCCCGACATAAAAACACATAAGGAGGGACCCTTATATCCCCGACATAAAAACACATAAGGGGGGACCCTTATATCCCCGACATAAAAACACATAAGGGGGGACCCTTATATCCCCGACATAAAAACACATAAGGGGGGACACTTCTATCCGCCACATAAAAACACATAAGGGGGGACCCTTATATCCCCGACATAAAAACACATAAGGGGGGACCCTTATAACCCCGACATAAAAACACGTAAGGGGGGACCCTTATATCCCGACATAAAAACACATAAGGGGGGACCCTTATATCCCCGACATAAAAACACATAAGGGGGGACCCTTATATTCCCGACATAAAAACACATAAGGGGGAACCCTTATATCCCCGACATAAAAACACATCAGGGGGGACCCTTATATCCGGGACATAAAAACTTATAAGGGGGGACCCTTATATCCGGGACATAAAAACACATAAGGGGGGACCCTTATATCCGGGACATGAAACACGTAATAGGCAGACCCTTATATCCAGGACATAAAAACACATAAGGGGGGACCCCTATATCCCCGACATAAAAACACATAAGGGGGGACCCTTATATCCCCGACATAAAAACACATAAGGGGGGACCCTTGTATCCCCGACATAAAAACACATAAGGGGGGACCCTTATATCCGGGACATAAAAACACATAAGGGGGGACCCTTATATCCGCCACATAAAAACACATAAGGGGGGACCCTTATATCCGGGACATGAAACACATAAGGGGGGACCCTTATATCCCCGACATAAAAACACATAAGGGGGGACCCTTATATCCGCGACATAAAAACACATAAGGGTGGACCCTTATATCTCCGACATAAAAACACATAAGGGGGGACCCTTATATCCGGGACATAAAAACACATAAGGGGGGACCCTTATATCCGGGACATGAAACACATAATAGGCAGACCCTTATATCCGGGACATGAAACACATAAGGGGGGACCCTTATATCCCGACATAAAAACACATAAGGGGGGACCCTTATATCCGGGACATAAAAATACATAAGGGGGGACCCTTATATCCGCCACATAAAAACACATAAGGGGTGACCCTTATATCCGGGACATGAAACACATAATGGGCAGACCCTTATATCCGGGACAGGAAACACATAAGGGGGGACCCTTATATCTCCGACATAAAAACACATAAGGGGGGACCCTTATTTCCCCGACATAAAAACACATAAGGAGGGACCCTTATATCCCGACATAAAAACACATAAGGGGGGACCCTTATATCCGCCACATAAAAACACATAAGGGGGGACCCTTATATCCCCGACATAAAAACACATAAGGGGGGACCCTTATATCCAGGACATAAAAACACATAAGGGGGGACCCTTATATCCGCCACATAAAAAAACATAAGGGGGGACCCTTATATCCGGGACATGAAACACATAAGGGGGGACCCTTATATCCCCGACATAAAAACACATAAGGGGGGACCCTTATATCCCCGACATAAAAACACATAAGGGTGGACCCTTATATCCCCGACATAAAAACACATAAGGGGGGACCCTTATATCCGGGACATAAAAACTTATAAGGGGGGACCCTTATGTCCGGGACATAAAAACACATAAGGGGGGACCCTTATATCCGGGACATGAAACACATAATAGGCAGACCCTTATATCCGGGACATGAAACACATAAGGGGGGACCTTATATCCCCGACATAAAAACACATAAGGGGGGACCCTTATATCCGGGACATAAAAATACATAAGGGGGGACCCTTATATCCGCCACATAAAAACACATAAGGGGTGACCCTTATATCCGGGACATGAAACACATAATGGGCAGACCCTTATATCCGGGACAGGAAACACATAAGGGGGGACCCTTATATCTCCGACATAAAAACACATAAGGGGGGACCCTTATTTCCCCGACATAAAAACACATAAGGAGGGACCCTTATATCCCCGACATAAAAACACATAAGGGGGGACCCTTATATCCGCCACATAAAAACACATAAGGGGGGACCCTTATATCCCCGACATAAAAACACATAAGGGGGGACCCTTATATCCCCGACATAAAAACACATAAGGGGGGACCCTTATATCCGGGACATAAAAACTAATAATGGGGGACCCTTATATCCGGGACATAAAAACACATAAGGGGGGACCCTTATATCCGGGACATGAAACACATAATAGGCAGACCCTTATATCCGGTACATGAAACACAGAAGGGGGGACCCTTATATCTCCGACATAAAAACACATAAGGGGTGACCCTTATATCCGGGACATGAAACACATAATGGGCAGACCCTTATATCCGGGACATGAAACACATAAGGGGGGACCCTTATATCTCCGACATAAAAACACATAAGGGGGGACCCTTATATCCGGGACATAAAAACACATAAGGGGGGACCCTTATATCAAGGACATAAAAACACATAAGGGGGGACCCTTATATCCCCGACATAAAAACACATAAGGGGGGACCCTTATATCCCCGACATAAAAACACATAAGGGGGGACCCTTATATCCCCGACATAAAAACACATAAGGGGGGACCCTTATATCCGCCACATAAAAACACATAAGGGGGGACCCTTATATCCCAGACATAAAAACACATAAGGGGGGACACTTCTATCCGCCACATAAAAACACATAAGGGGGGACCCTTATATCCCCGACATAAAAACACATAAGGGGGGACCCTTATATCCGGGACATAAAAACTTATAATGGGGGACCCTTATATCCGGGACATAAAAACACATAAGGGGGGACCCTTATATCCCCGACATAAAAACACATAAGGGGGGACCCTTATATCCCCGACATAAAAACACGTAAGGGGGGACCCTTATATCCCCGACATAAAAACACATAAGGGGGGACCCTTATATCCGGGACATAAAAACTTATAAGGGGGGACCCTTATATCCGGGACATAAAAACACATAAGGGGGGACCCTTATATCCGGGACATGAAACACATAATAGGCAGACCCTTATATCCAGGACATGAAACACATAAGGGGGGACCCTTATATCCCGACATAAAAACACATAAGGGGGGACCCTTATATCCCCGACATAAAAACACATAAGGGGGGACCCTTATATCCCCGACATAAAAACACATAAGGGGGAACCCTTATATCCCCGACATAAAAACACATCAGAGGGGACCCTTATATCCGGGACATAAGAACTTATAAGGGGGGACCCTTATATCCGGGACATAAAAACACATAAGGGGGACCCTTATATCCGGGACATGAAACACATAATAGGCAGACCCTTATATCCAGGACATAAAAACACATAAGGGGGGACCCTTATATCCCCGACATAAAAACACATAAGGGGGGACCCTTATATCCCCGACATAAAAACACATAAGGGGGGACCCTTGTATCCCCGACATAAAAACACATAAGGGGGGACCCTTATATCCGGGACATAAAAACACATAAGGGGGGACCCTTATATCCCCGACATAAAAACACATAAGGGGGGACCCTTATATCCGGGACATGAAACACATAAGGGGGGACCCTTATATCCCCGACATAAAAACACATAAGGGGGGACCCTTATATCCCCGACATAAAAACACATAAGGGTGGACCTTTATATCCCCGACATAAAAACACATAAGGGGGGACCCTTATATCCGGGACATAAAAACTTATAAGGGGGGACCCTTATATCCGGGACATAAAAACACATAAGGGGGGACCCTTATATCCGGGACATGAAACACATAATAGGCAGACCCTTATATCCGGGACATGAAACACATAAGGGGGGACCCTTATATCCGGGACATAAAAACACATAAGGGGGGACTCTTATATCCGGGACATAAAAACACATAAGGGGGGACCCTTATATCCCCGACATAAAAACACATAAGGGGGGACCCTTATATCCGGGACATAAAAACACATAAGGGGGGACCATTATATCCGCCACATAAAAACACATAAGGGGGGACCCTTATATCCCCGACATAAAAACACATAAGGGGGGACCCTTATATTCCCGACATAAAAACACGTAAGGGGGGACCCTTATATCCCCGACATAAAAACACATAAGGGGGGACCCTTATATCCGGGACATAAAAACACAAAAGGGGGGACCCTTATATCCGGGACATGAAACACATAATGGGCAGACCCTTATATCCGGGACATGAAACACATAAGGGGGGATCCTTATATCCCCGACATAAAAACACATAAGGGGGGACCCTTATATCTCCGACATAAAAACACATAAGGGGGGACCCTTATATCCGGGACATAAAAACACATAAGGGGGGACCCTTATATCCCCGACATAAAAACACATAAGGGGGGACCCTTATATCCCCGACATAAAAACACATAAGGGGGGACCCTTATATCCCCGACATAAAAACACATGAGGGGGGACTCTTATATCCCCGACATAAAAACACATAAGGGGGGACCCTTATATCCTCCACATAAAAACACATAAGGGGGGACCCTTATATCCCCGACATAAAAACATAAAAACACATTGTGTACCCCATTACCCCCACCCCCTCCAGTATAGATAGCCTTGTGTGCCCCATTGCCCCCACCCCCTCCAGTATAGGCAGCCTTGTGTGCCCCATTCCCACCACCCCCTACAGTATAGGCAGCCTTGTGTGCCCCGTCCGCCCACCCCCTCCAGTATAGGCAGCCTTGTGTGCCCATTTCCCCCGTAGTATAGGCAGCCTTGTGTGCCCCATTCCCCCCACCCCCTCCAGTATAGGATGCCTTGTGTGCCCCAATCCCTCCACCCCCTCCAGTATAGGCAGCCTTGTGTGCCCCATTCCCCCCACCCCTGCAGTATCTGCAGCCTTGTGTGCCCCATTCACCCCAGTATAGGCAGCCTTGTGTGCCCTTCCCCCCCACCCCCTCCAGTATAGGCAGCCTTGTGTACCCTATTCCCCCCACCCCCTCCAGTATAGGCAGCCTTGTGTACCCAATTCCCCCACCCCCTCCAGTATAGGCAGCCTTGTGTGCCCCATTCCCCCCACCCCCTCCAGTATAGGCAGCCTTGTGTGCCCCATTCCCTCCACCCCATTCAGTATAGGCAGCATTGTGTACCCCATTTCCCCCACCCCCTCCAGTATAGGTAGCCTTGTGTGCCCCGTACCCCCACCCCCTCCAGTATAGGCAGCCTTGTGAGCCCCGTCCCCCCCACCCCCTCCAGTATAGGCAGCCTTGTGTGCCCCATTCCCCCCACCCCTTCCAGTATAGGCAGCCTTGTGTACCCCATTCCCCCCACCCCCTTCAGTATAGGCAGCCTTGTGTGCCCCATTCCCTCCATCCCCTCCAGTACAGGCAGCATTGTGTGTCCCATTCCCCCCACCCCCTCCAGTATAGGCAGCCTTGTGTGCCCCATTCCCCCTCAGTATAGGCAGCCTTGTGTGCCCAGTCCCCCCCACCCCATCCAGTATAGGCAGCCTTGTATACCCCATTCCCCCCACCCCCTCCAGTATAGGCAGCCTTGTGTGCACCATTCCCCCCCAGTATAGGCAGCCTTGTGTGCCCTGTCCCCCCACCCACTCCAGTATAGGCAGCGTTGTGTACCCCATTCCCCCCACCCCCTCCAGTATAGGCAGCCTTGTGTGCCCCATTCCCCCCAAGTATAGGCAGCCTTGTGTGCCCCATTCCCTCCACCCCCTCCAGTATAGGCAGCCTTGTGTACCCCATTTCCCCCACCCCCTCCAGTACAGGCAGCCTTGTGTGCCCCGTCCCCCCACCCCCTCCAGTATAGGCAGCCTTGTGTGCCCCGTCCCCCCACCCCCTCCGGTATTGGCAGCCTTGTGTGCCCCATTCCCCCCACCCCTTCCAGTATAGGCAGCCTTGTGTACCCCATTTCCCAACCAACCCCTCCAGTATAGGCAGCCTTGTGTGCCCCATTCCCCCCACCCCCTCCAGTATAGGCAGCCTTGTGTGCCCCATTCCCCCCACCCCCTCCAGTATAGGCAGCCTTGTGTACCCCATTCCCCCCACCCCCTCCAGTATAGGCAGCCTTGTGTACCCCATTCCCCCCACCCCCTCCAGTATAGGCAGCCTTGTGTGCCCTGTCCCCCCACCCCCTCCAGTATAGGCAGCCTTGTGTGCTCCATTCCCCCCCCAGTATAGGCAGCCTTGTGTGCCCCATTCCCCCCCAGTATAGGCAGCCTTGTGTGCCCCATTTCCCCCACCCCCTCCAGTATAGGCAGCCTTGTGTGCCCCATTCCCCCCCTACCCCCTCCAGTATAGGCAGCCTTGTGTACCCCATTCCCCCCAACCTCTCCAGTATAGGCACCCTTGTGTACCCCATTACCCCCACCCCCTCCAGTATAGGTAGCCTTGTTTACCCCATTCCCCCCACCCCCTCCAGTATAGGCAGCCTTGTGTGCCCCATTCCCCCCACCCCCTCCAGTATAGGCAGCCTTGTGTGCCCCATTCCCCCCCAGTATAGGCAACTTTGTGTACCCCATTCCCCCCACCCCCCCAGTATAGGCAGCCTTGTGTACCCCATTCCCCCCACCCCCTCCAGTATAGGCAGCCTTGTGTGCCCCATTCCCCCCACCCCCTCCAGTATAGGCAGCCTTGTGTGCCCCATTCCCTCCACCCCCTCCAGTATAGGCAGCATTGTGTACCCCATTTCCCCCACCCCCTCCAGTATAGGCAGCCTTGTGTGCCCCGTCCCCCCACCCCCTCCAGTATAGGCAGCCTTGTGTGCCCCATTCCCCCCACCCCTTCCAGTATAGGCAGCCTTGTGTACCCCATTCCCCCCCACCCCCTCCAGTATAGGCAGCCTTGAGTGCCCCATTCCCCCCACCCCCTTCAGTATAGGCAGACTTGTGTGCTCCATTCCCTCCATCCCCTCCAGTACAGGCAGCATTGTGTGTCCCATTCACCCAACCCCCTCCAGTATAGGCAGCCTTGTGTGCCCCATTCCCCCTCAGTATAGGCAGCCTTGTGTGCCCAGTCCCCCCCACCCCATCCAGTATAGGCAGCCTTGTGTACCCCATTCCCCCCACCCCCTCCAGTATAGGCAGCCTTGTGTGCACCATTCCCCCCCAGTAAAGGCAGCCTTGTGTGCCCTGTCCCCCCACTCACTCCAGTATAGGCAGCGTTGTGTACCCCATTCCCCCCACCCCCTCCAGTATAGGCAGCCTTGTGTGCCCTATTCCCCCCAAGTATAGGCAGCCTTGTGTGCCCCATTCCCTCCACCCCCTCCAGTATAGGCAGCCTTGTGTGCCCATTTCCCCCGTAGTATAGGCAGCCTTGTGTGCCCCATTCCTCCCACCCCCTCCAGTATAGGATGCCTTGTGTGCCCCAATCCCTCCACCCCCTCCAGTATAGGCAGCCTTGTGTGCCCCATTCCCCCCACCCCCAGCAGTATCTGCAGCCTTGTGTGCCCCATTCACCCCAGTATAGGCAGCCTTGTGTGCCCCTTCCCCCCCACCCCCTCCAGTATAGGCAGCCTTGTGTACCCTATTCCCCCCCACCCCCTCCAGTATAGGCAGCCTTGTGTACCCCATTCCCCCCACCCCCTCCAGTATAGGCAGCCTTGTGTGCCCCATTCCCCCCACCCCCTCCAGTATAGGCAGCCTTGTGTGCCCCATTCCCTCCACCCCATCCAGTATAGGCAGCATTGTGTACCCCATTTCCCCCACCCCCTCCAGTATAGGTAGCCTTGTGTGCCCCGTACCCCCACCCCCTCCAGTATAGGCAGCCTTGTGAGCCCCGTCCCCCCCACCCCCTCCAGTATAGGCAGCCTTGTGTGCCCCATTCCCCCCACCCCTTCCAGTATAGGCAGCCTTGTGTACCCCATTCCCCCCACCCCCTTCAGTATAGGCAGCCTTGTGTGCCCCATTCCCTCCATCCCCTCCAGTGCAGGCAGCATTGTGTGTCCCATTCCCCCCACCCCCTCCAGTATAGGCAGCCTTGTGTGCCCCATTCCCCCTCAGTATAGGCAGCCTTGTGTGCCCAGTCCCCCCCACCCCTCCAGTATAGGCAGCCTTGTATACCCCATTCCCCCCACCCCCTCCAGTATAGGCAGCCTTGTGTGCACCATTCCCCCCCAGTATAGGCAGCCTTGTGTGCCCTGTCCCCCCACCCACTCCAGTATAGGCAGCGTTGTATACCCCATTCCCCCCCACCCCCTCCAGTATAGGCAGCCTTGTGTGCCCCATTCCCCCCAAGTATAGGCAGCCTTGTGTGCCCCATTCCCTCCACCCCCTCCAGTATAGGCAGCCTTGTGTACCCCATTTCCCCCACCCCCTCCAGTACAGGCAGCCTTGTGTGCCCCGTCCCCCCACCCCCTCCAGTATAGGCAGCCTTGTGTGCCCCGTCCCCCCACCCCCTCCGGTATTGGCAGCCTTGTGTGCCCCATTCCCCCCACCCCTTCCAGTATAGGCAGCCTTGTGTACCCCATTTCCCCCCCAACCCCTCCAGTATAGGCAGCCTTGTGTGCCCCATTCCCCCACCCCCTCCAGTATAGGCAGCCTTGTGTGCCCCATTCCCCGTACCCCCTCCAGTATAGGCAGCCTTGTGTACCCCATTCCCCCCACCCCCTCCAGTATAGGCAGCCTTGTGTACCCCATTCCCCCCACCCCCTCCAGTACAGGCAGCCTTGTGTGCCCCGTCCCCCCACCCCCTCCAGTATAGGCAGCCTTGTGTGCCCTGTCCCCCCACCCCCTCCAGTATAGGCAGCCTTGTGTGCTCCATTCCCCCCCAGTATAGGCAGCCTTGTGTGCCCCATTCCCCCCCAGTATAGGCAGCCTTGTGTGCCCCATTTCCCCCACCCCCTCCAGTATAGGCAGCCTTGTGTGCCCCATTCCCCCCCTACCCCCTCCAGTATAGGCAGCCTTGTGTACCCATTCCCCCCAACCTCTCTAGTATAGGCACCCTTGTGTACCCCATTACCCCCACCCCCTCCAGTATAGGTAGCCTTGTTTACCCCCATTCCCCCCACCCCCTCCAGTATAGGCAGCCTTGTGTGCCCCATTCCCCCCCACCCCCTCCAGTATAGGCAGCCTTGTGTGCCCCATTCACCCCCAGTATAGGCAACCTTGTGTACCCCATTCCCCCCACCCCCTCCAGTATAGGCAGCCTTGTGTACCCCATTCCCCCCACCCCCTCCAGTATAGGCAGCCTTGTGTGCCCCATTCCCCCCACCCCCTCCAGTATAGGCAGCCTTGTGTGCCCCATTCCCTCCACCCCCTCCAGTATAGGCAGCATTGTGTACCCCATTTCCCCCACCCCCTCCAGTATAGGCAGCCTTGTGTGCCCCGTCCCCCCACCCCCTCCAGTATAGGCAGCCTTGTGTGCCCCATTCCCCCCACCCCTTCCAGTATAGGCAGCCTTGTGTACCCCATTCCCCCCCACCCCCTCCAGTATAGGCAGCCTTGAGTGCCCCATTCCCCCCACCCCCTTCAGTATAGGCAGACTTGTGTGCTCCATTCCCTCCATCCCCTCCAGTACAGGCAGCATTGTGTGTCCCATTCACCCAACCCCCTCCAGTATAGGCAGCCTTGTGTGCCCATTCCCCCTCAGTATAGGCAGCCTTGTGTGCCCAGTCCCCCCCACCCCATCCAGTATAGGCAGCCTTGTGTACCCCATTCCCCCCACCCCCTCCAGTATAGGCAGCCTTGTGTGCACCCTTCCCCCCCAGTAAAGGCAGCCTTGTGTGCCCTGTCCCCCCACCCACTCCAGTATAGGCAGCGTTGTGTACCCCATTCCCCCCACCCCCTCCAGTATAGGCAGCCTTGTGTGCCCCATTCCCCCCAAGTATAGGCAGCCTTGTGTGCCCCATTCCCTCCACCCCCTCCAGTATAGGCAGCCTTGTGTACCCCATTTCCCCCACCCCCTCCAGTACAGGCAGCCTTGTGTGCCCCGTCCCCCCACCCCCTCCAGTATAGGCAGCCTTGTGTGCCCCGTCCCCCCACCCCCTCCGGTATTGGCAGCCTTGTGTACCCCATTCCCCCCACCCCTTCCAGTATAGGCAGCCTTGTGTACCCCATTCCCCCCCCCACCCCCTCCAGTATAGGCAGCCTTGTGTGCCCTATTCCCCCCACCCCCTCCAGTATAGGCAGCCTTGTGTGCCCCATTCCCCCCACCCCCTCCAGTATAGGCAGCCTTGTGTACCCCATTCCCCCTCCCCCTCCAGTATAGGCAGCCTTGTGTACCCCATTCCCCCCACCCCCTCCAGTATAGGCAGCCTTGTGTGCCCCGTCCCCCCAACCCCTCCAGTATAGGCTGCCTTGTGTGCCCTGTCCCCCCACCCCCTCCAGTATAGGCAGCCTTGTGTGCTCTATTCCCCCCCAGTATAGGCAGCCTTGTGTGCCCCATTCCCCCCAGTATAGGCAGCCCTGTGTGCCCCATTCCCCCCACCCCCTCCAGTATAGGCAGCCTTGTGTGCCCCATTCCCCCCCTATCCCCTCCAGTATAGGCAGCCTTGTGTACCCCATTCCCCCCAACCTCTCCAGTATAGGCACCCTTGTGTACCCCATTACCCCCACCCCCTGCAGTATAGGTAGCCTTGTGTACCCCATTCCCCCCACCCCCTCCAGTATAGGCAGCCTTGTGTGCCCCATTACCCCCCAGTATTGGCAGCCTTGTGTGCCCCATTCCCCCCACCCCTCCAGTATAGGCAGGCTTGTGTGCCCCATTCCCACCACCCCCTCCAGTATAGGCAGCCTTGTGTGCCCC